>NW_022111373.1:136300581-136339461 GCF_000313985.2 Echinops telfairi
ACTCTCCAAAGTAATCCTGGTGGTGGCACAGTGGTTATTAATTAGGCTGCAACCCATGAGTTCGGCAGTTTGAAACCACCCGCCGCTCCATAGGAGAAAGTCGAGGTTTTCGACTCCCATAAAGAGTTACAGTCTCAGAACCCCCCAGGAGCAGTTGTATCCTGCCCTATAAGGTCGCTGACAGTCGGATTGACTCAATGGTAGTGAGTTTGGTTTTTGGCATATGGGAGCTGGAAACCAAACACATTCTGACACACAGCAAGCCAGCAGGCAGCTTAGAGCTGCCACATTGAGTTTTCAGGGCTGCACGTCTTTACAGAGGCAGGCAGCCACATCTTTTTTCCATGGAGCAGCTGGTGGGTTCGAACCACTGACCTTTCCATTTAGCAGCCAAGCGCTGAGCCACCAGGGCTAAGCTACCACTACTGAGCCACCAGGGCTGCTTCTACCAAACCACAGCCGCCTTGTGGCTGTGGGACCAGACTAGAGAAGCAGAGCTGAGCTTGGAAACCAGGCTGGGAAGGAAGGAAGGACTGTCAAGTTGGGCAAGTTACTCCTCCAGCCCCTGTTGTCGGAGATGCTCTTGTCTGATGCTGTGGCATGCACAGATTCTTCCAGCCGCTCCATCCCCAACAGGTGGGAGGAGGAAGAGCTCCAGGCAACAGCCGGGGGCATCTGCAAAGGCAAAACTAGTCACTCCAGCAGACCCTAGGCATCCATGGCCTGTGCTGAGTGAAATAAACCTTGGGCGTATTGTCCTGACGGGCAGTGAGCCAGTCTGACAGATGGGGAGGCTGGCTCAGCAGTTTCCCAGAGAAGGAGCCAGTCGAGGGTTGCAATAGGGAGGGGCAGGCTGCCCTGCTTAGCTGGATGGAAGTCTGCTCAGTCTGCATGGCAGAGGTCAGACCAAGCACAGTCAGAGCAGATCTCTGCTCACGGTGATGAGCTGGGAGCCCAAAATGCTTTGTTGAAACTCTAGCTCTTGCCCCTGAAAATGGGACCTCAAGTGGAAAGAGGACTTTTCTCTGTTGCTCTGTTAAGAAAAACAAGGTCATGCCAAAGTAGGGTGGGTCCCAATGCTCATCCCACTGAGCGTTTTATAAAAGGCGAAGACCACACCGGGAAGAGATATTGGATGAGAAGGCCGAAGATGGCCATCCTTCCTCTCTGATAGGCGTTCTGGTGGCATAGTGGTTACATTGGGCTGCTAACCACAAGGTCAGCAGTTGGAATCCACTGGCAGCTCCTCTGGAGAAAGCGGAGGCTTTTTACTTTAAAAGAGGCACCGAGTTGTTCTACTGTAGAAGAGTCCCGGAGCAGGTACACTCTGTTCTAGAGGGTCACTAGGAACTGAAATCGGCTTGATGGCTATGAGGTTGGTTTCTGAGTTGGTTCTCTGGTAGACTGCTTCTTTTTTTAAATCATTTTATTGAGGGCTCATATAACTCTTATCACAATTCCTCCATCCATCCATTGTGTCAAGCACATTTGTACATCTGTTGCCATCATCATTCTCAAGACATTTGCTTTCTACTTGAGCCCTTGGTATCAGCTCCTCATTTCCCTCCCTTCACTGCTCCCTCCTCCCTCATGAACCCTTGATAATCTATAAATTATTATTATTTTGTCATGTCTTACACTGTCCGATGTCTCTCTTCACCCACTTTTCTGTTGTCCATCCCCCAGGGAGGAGGTTATATGTAGATCCTTGTAATTGGTTCTCCCTTTCTCCCTCACCCTCCCAGTATCGCCTCTTTCACTACTGGTCCTGAGGGGTTATTCCGTTCTGGATTCCCTGTGTTTCTAGCTCCTAGCTGTACCAGGGAATATCCTCTGGTCTACCCAGATTTGTAAGGTAGAATTGGGATCATGACAGTGGGTGGGGGGGAAGCATTAAAGAACTAGAGGAAAGTTGTATGTTTCATCATTGCTGCACTGCGCCCTGACTGGCTCATCTCCTCCCCTAGACCCTTCTGTAAGGGGATGTCCAGTTGGATAGACTACTTCTGATTGCTAAATCTCCCTTATGTAGCCCTTGATCAGGTGACCTTGGAAGGTCAAAGTCATGACCTTGATTATCAACCTCCTTTGTTCATTAAACCATAAAATCCCTGTCTCCCACTGGGGTAGCAGAATTGGGGTGGGCAGGGAGTGCGGAGAGTTAAATCAGTCCCTATTAAACTCCTTTCCTGTAATCCTGGAGTTGACAACCTGTTTCCACAACACCCTCCATTTTTGGAAGCACATTTCAAGTTACTGGTCCGTGGGCTGCCAAAGTCAGGTGTCAGAGGCAACGGAAGAGGTCAGATTGACATGAGCCACCAGGAACTGGGAGACAGGCGTGCGACATGTCCACACTAAGAAATGTGTGGATTCAGATTCATGGCCAGGATTCAGATTCCTGCCTTCCAGAACGGTGAAATGATATAGTGTTCTCTAAAGCTGTCTAATTTGTAGTGTTCTGTTATGACAGCTTGTACAGAATCCAGGGAGCAGCCAAGACATCAGTTAACATTGCCTTGTGTAAATACGCTGCACAAAGACTCTTTGAAGTGTTGGAGAGCAAGGATGTCACTTTGAGGACTAAAATGCCCTTGATCCAAGCTATGATACTTTAAAAAAATTATTTAAATAATTTTATTGGGGGTTTGTATGGCTCTTATCAGAGTCCATCCATCTGTCCAAGCACATTTGTACATATGTCACCATCATCATTTTCAAAACATTTTCTTTCTACTTGAGCCCTTGGTATCAGCTCACTTTCCCCCCTCCCCCAAGCCATGATATTTTCAACTACTTCATATGCTGGGAAAGCTGGGCCATGAGTAAGGAAGACGGGGGGAAAATCAGCCCATTTGAATTATGGGGCTGACAGTCTCAGAAGTACCATGACTGCCAGAAGGACAAACACATCTGTCTTAGGAGTACATCTCTCCTTAGAAGCAAGGATGGTGAGACTGTCTCATATACCTTGGACATGCTGTCAGGAGGGGCCAGTCCCTGTAGAAGGACATCCTGCTTGGGAAAGCATGGGGGCAGTGAAGAAGAGGAAGACCCTTTAAAAGATGGATTGAAACAGTGGCTACAACAATGGGCTCAAACATTACAACAATTGTGAGGATGCTGAAAGACTGGGTGGTGTTTCATCGATATGAGCTGGAGCCAACTCCTAGCATGTGACAGTAAAGGAATCCTGCATGTACACATGGTTAGTGCTTGATGACTAGCCCAAAGGTTGGTGGTTTAAATCAACCCAGAGACACTTGGGAAGCCAAGCCTGGTGTGTTACCTTGCCTTGACTAGAGAAACAAATCCAGAGACACTCATATGTATGTAAGAGAGAGCTTCATATCAAAGAATTATTGTATATTAAGAAAACAGCCCAGCCCAGATCAAATCCATAAGTCCGATATTAGCTCTTATGTCTGATACCAGTCTATAAATTCTTCTTCAGACTCACACAGCCATGCAATAATGTAGACTACAGCAAGATCATGGGCCAGTGGGTAGAAAGTCTTGTGGATCCAGTGGTGGTGGAAGCATCTCAGGGCTGGCGTGGGCCTCCATGTGGCTCCTCCAGCTCCAGGGCACTGGCTCTGTCAGCATAAGTCCTTGTGGCTTGTCAACAGGAATGTCTCACAGGGAGAGGAAGCAGAGAGAGTATGGGTCTGGCTTCCAGTGAGCTATTTATCTCCACAGCGCCTCCTAATGAGGTCATCAATCTTGGACCTGATTGACAGGATAAACTCCACCCCTCACTCTTAATAGTCTGAAGTTGACACCAGATTATGGAACTATCACGCCTGGCGACCTGTTTCTGAAAAGAGAGCCTTGAAAACTCTAGGAACTCCAGCAGCACTCCAACACCCACAGTGTCACCATGACTCAGAAACAACTTGCAGGCAGGTAGCAACTGCACAGAAGCCAAGACATTGGCCAAGCTTGTAAATCAGGGTGGGGAACCTGTATCCTGCCAAGGGCCATTTGGATATTTATAACATCATTCTTAGGTGATATAAAGCGATCCACAGGAAAACTGGCCTGCGGTGCATTTGGTCAGACATTTGATTAACTCATCCTTAATGTGATGGTTGGCCCTGCTTCTCTTTGGTGAGGTGTGAGATCTGAGCTGATGTTGATGATTTCCCGGGCCTTACACAGCCCAAGGGCTGCACGTCCCCCATCCTGATGTAACTGAAGAGGCTGAAGACCTTCTGGGGTGTTGTTATTGTTGCTGTTGTCGAGTTGGTTCTGGCCCACAGGGGCCTGTACACAACAGAACAAAGCACTGCCCAGTCCGGCACCACCCTCACAATTGGTGTTATGTCTGAGTCCAGAATTGCCGCAACTGCATCAATCTGTCTCCTTGAGGGTCTTCCCAAGTTGCCCTGGCTGAATTCTATGGGCGACGAGGAAGGTGGTAGAATGACCCTGATCTTCCTCACAATGAGTGTTTTCTTCTGGGGCAGGGGACTCAGCCAGGGGCTCTGGATGATGCAGGTCCAGGAGGCAGGGAGCGAAGGTGAATTGAGTCAGGTGACTCTACCTCGTGGATGGACCTCGATGGAACATTGGCTCACCGAGTGGCCTGGGAAGAGGGCTGGGAAACACAGGCTGCACAGACCTCAGGGCATCCAAACCACTCTGCTCGGATGATTTTGTGGCCAAGTAGCTTAGAGAAATGGGTGGTTGGAGGGATAGACTATATGATGTGTGTGTGTGTGTGTGTGAGTGTAGGTCTGGGGGAGGAGGAAGCCACATTTGCATTCCCTCTGATTCCTGAGTCTGAGGATAGATGCGCATCTTTGAAGATAAGTGCTGTGGAGTGGCTCCTGGCCATATCTTAGAAATGGCACAGAAAACGAGATGGGAGCTGACATGCGCCACTCCACGCTGGCCTTGCTGTCAGGCCTGGTTTCTGGAGCAGAGAACAGACAATCAGATTTCAGGGTAAGACCCAGCTGCTCTCTGCGAGCCCCCTTCGTTGCGTCTGACTTTGGAAAAGTGTCTCAAACCTTCTTTACTTGCCCAGCTTCATTGGTTGAGCAATTTACTTTGAACGTGTTGGTGGGGGGTGGGGGAGAGGAACAATGCAGCTCTGGCTGTTTGGACCGTGATCTATAGACTTTTGCCAAACTGAAAGAGCTCTTTCTGTTCTAACATTTGCCTACATGCCCTCTCCCAGGGCAGGGCTAAGGGGGCATATGCTTAGGGAAATAGGAACTCAGGGCACATTTAACATGATTTACAAGACATTTCACAGGCTCCTAGGGAACCCTGGCAGTACTGTGGGTTACTTTGGGCCGTAACTGTAAAGTCAGAATTTTGAACCTACCAGTTGCCCTGCAAGAGAGAGATGAGGCTCTCTGTGACCGTGAAGATGTGTTGTCTTGTTAGACGTCATCAGTCAGTTCCCAACCCATAGCAACCCTAAGTACAACCGAACAAGACCCTGCCCAGTCCTGGGCCCTCCTCAGGATTGTTCCAATACTTGAACCCATTGTTGCAGCCACGGTGTCAGGCCACCTCGTGAGGGCCTTCCTCTTTTCCGCTGCGCCTCTGCTTTACCAAGCATGAGGTCCTGTTTTCACAGCCTCGGAAAGCCAAGGGGACAATTCAATGCTGTCCGATAGGGCTGCTATGAGTCCAAATCGACTCTATGGCCATGAATCTGTTCTTCACATGCATACAGGACTATCTTTGTTTATGTGATGGACATCCATTGGACACCGACTGCAGAATGGGCTCTGCTCAAGTCAGCACTGGGAACACAACACCCCAGTGGGATAAAAAGAACACTCAGCTGAGAACTGAAAGGTTAGGGGTTCAAGTCCTCCAAGCGGGGCCTTGGGAGATAGGCCTGATAAGCTACTGAAAAATCAGTCATCACACCCATGGGCTCGCCCTACTGTGGAATAGACTCCGTAGTAACTGACTTGGTGTTTTTCTGATCTCCGGGGGCTTACAATACAATGAAACCCCAACAAAATCACTGCCAGAGAGTCACGACAACACTCTGGGACAGGGTAGAGCTGACCTTTAGAGTCTCTGGTACGGTGACTGTATGCTGGGAGGCTTGGGGCTCTCCTGGCATTAATACTCAAAGTCCTGCCCTTGAGAACCCCCAGTGCTGGTCACCCAGAAGCCAGCGGGTTACTCCCAAACATGCAAAGATTTGCATGCTGATTGTTTGTCTTGGATGACTTGCCTATTCTTTCTAGGACTATTTTCACAGTGAAGTCAGATTCAGAGGAACCTAATTTCTCCTGGTGAATCTGAACTCCATGACGTTTTCCTCTTGGATTTGAAGTGTTCCATGAAAAAACAAACAAACGGAAAAACCTCACTGCCATTCAGTTGATGCCAACTCATAGTGACCCTATAGGACAGGGTAGAACTGCCACTTTGAGTTTCTGAGATTGTGCCTTTTTATGGAAGTAACTGTATTTCTCCCTTGGGGCAGCTGGGGGTTTAGAACAGCCAGTCTTACAGATTACAGCCCAGTGTGTAACCACTACACCGTTAGGGCTACCACAGTTCCATGATGAAAGCCTAAATGATATTTTGGGTATTTTCATGCAGAATTTCATAGGAATACACTTGACAAGGTTTGGCAAACCCATGGGTGGACCACTGTGTGAGGCTGGGTACTCCGGAGCGGCAAACCCAATGAGGCTTGTATGTATATGGACACGGAAAGCGTTTATATTAAGAAATGGCTTACACAATTGTAGAAGTAGGTGAGTCCAGTCTAGCTCAAGCACGTAAGTCAGATGTGAGCTGGAGGCTTCTCTTGACTCCTGTAACATCAGAGACTGATGAAGAGGAAGCAGGATGAAAAGCAGGAGGGCCACAGGCTGGTGGATGCAGAGGTTAATGAATCCAAGGTCAGCCTATTGAATCCAGGGTCGGCTGTCTGCTGTTGGCTCCTGGGATCAGCAGGCGACACAACAAGAGACTGACAAACCAGATGCAGGACCCAGCTCCAGCAGTAGGCAAAGGGGCAAGAGAGAAGATGGCTCTGCTTTGGGTCTCTCTCTTGTACAAAAGGCCACACCCTTCAGGAGATGTCATCAGGCTGCAGCCTGATTGGTTGGTTGGGCTCCACCCCGACCTTCACGAAGATGCATGGAGTTGACATCACAACCATGAAACCCTGAACCCATTGCTCGATAGAGTTCTTCTTACATCTGCCAGTTCTAAAGTCCCCTAACACTCTTTCTTGGCTCCTAAGGATCTCTTCTCTGGAGTAGAATGTGCTTGAGAATCACTTTTCCCCCTCTCTGTCTCACTCCTTTTTTTCTTTTTTAAAACAATGCTGCCGACTTAGGCTTTGAACACATGAACTGGAGTGCACAGAGGATGAGGCTGGGTAGTGGACGTGTGGTCAAGAAACATGGGGTTTTCATAGTCTAAGAAGCCATCGGGCTCCCACCTAAAGGGGGACTGGCAGTGGATTCTGGTTTGATGTTTCTCCATGGGAAAACCACGTTGGTGAGTGGCAAGAGAGATACAAACACAAGTCCCAGGCTGATTTCACAAGAGAAAGACTTTGGGGGTGGGGCGGGGGTGGTCAGGGGATACCGACCAGGGTGGTAGGTGGGAATCAGCTGTGGCCTGGGTGTCATCCCCAAAGACCCTGAGGTAATTGGATCTGGCTTGGCTTGAGCAGCTGCAATTGACAAGCCTCCCAGGGGAGCCTAATGAGAAGGCAGGATTGATAACCTCAGCCCCAGCCAGGACAGGCACGTGGAGCTTCCTCAGTTAACCACCCTGCCCCGGGCCCCCCCTGGTCCTCTGCCTGGATGGAGGCTCTTCCCGCCCTTCTGGACTCTGTTGGCTTTCACCATACTCAGCTTCTCCTTGGACCTCTTGCCCTGGGAGCCTCGCCTTTCTCAATTTAGCATTCCCACTTTGTATAGCATGAACTCATATATATGTGTCCCTCTCTGTGTAGTACATTGTTATTGTGTTTGTTCTTTCGTTAATTAAAAAACACCCCCCCCAGAAAAACTATAACTCTCTGACATCAAGTCAATTCTGACTCCAAGCCACCTGATTGGACAGGGTGGACCTACCCCTGATGGTTTCTGAGGCTGTTAAATCTTCAAGGGAACAGAAAGCCTCATCTTTCTCCCACAGAGCAGCTGGTGGTTTCGAACTGCTGACCTTGTGGTGAGCAGCTCAATGCATAACCACTCTGCCATCAGGGCTCTCCTGCAGCCTCTTGAGCAGTGTTCAAGTTCCCTTCCACTCAGGAAGAAATCCTTCCACTGAGAGTCTGAAGAAGGTCCAGGAGCAGACACCTGCTAAGTGAGACCTGGCATTTTTAACCTTTGGAGATACACCAACAGGGCTGGTGAGAGTTGCAAACTTCATAGCTGTCCCGTGGAAGGGACATCCCATGGTGGCCCCCTCAGTGGCCTCAGTGGTATCACTCTTGGTGGCCCAACCAGACTGTTTCTCAAAATGACTTGGGTAGTGTTAGCCAGTGTGAGCGTCCAGTTATTCTGATATCTTCTGAGCCACCCCGTAACCATATTAAAACAGACCTTTTGTGCTGAGGGATCCCTGGAGGCACAGGGCGACCCACGGGCTGCTAGCTGCAAGGTGAGCGGCATGAGCTGTTCACGTGAGATGAGGCAGACCGCCCTGGTAAAGAGGTATAGCCTTGGGAACCGGGGGAGTGGCTCTACTTTGGGGCAGGTAGGCGTGAGAACGCACTCAATGGCAGTGAGACTGAGGTTCGATTCTGCTTCCGAGAGCCAGGCGGGGAACCAGGAAGATGACTGACATGCCACCTTCTAGAATCCTCAGCTCCTCAAGGGAAATCCCAAGGCTCTTCACCCTTCCTTATTGTTTTGGGGCCTGGCACGGGATACTCTCAGAAGACAAGCCTCTTTGGTCCCGGCCGCAGACAAGAGATGATGAAGGGAATGTCGTCCTTTGGAAAGCGTCACCTTAAGACCCACTCCTGGGCCCCTCACCTACACGCGTCAGCCTGGGGCAAATGTGGCTATGCTGCCAAGCGCAAGAATCTAACCTGGAGTGCCCAGGCTAAAAGGCTTACAGCCACAGGTACTGGTTGAAGGGGACCCCCGAAAATAACATACTGCAGCTTCAGGCATGGGTCCCCTGGATGGACAAGTCTGGAAGCCAAGAGGGCAGCTGAGGCAGCATCTAGTTCAGTGGGTCTCAACCTGTGGGCTGTGAACCCTTTGGGGGTCAAACGACCCTTTCACAGGGGTCACCCGATTCATAGCAAAATTATAGTTATGAAGTGGTTCCCCACAACACGAGGAACTGTATTAAAGGGTCGCAGCAGTAGGAGGGTTGAGAACGACTGATCTAGTTCATCTTTTGGGACCCTAGCATTTAGTTGTGCGATAAATGTTCTCGAATTAAAAATGTAAAAGAAAAGAATACCAAGAGGACCCGGTCCAAACTAGCCAAGTTCAATGGAGTCTTGTCAGGAAAGACCAGTCCCTGGAGAAGGACATCCTGCTTGGTAAAGACGAAGGACAGCAAAAGGGCGGAAGGGCCTCCAGGAGACGCCTTGACACCGCGGCTGCAACAAGGGCCTCCAGCAGAGGGACCACTGTGAGGACGGCACCAGACTGACGGGCAGTGTTCCTCCTGTTGTTTGCTGGGTCCCAGCCCACTCCATGGCACCAAGCGGCACCAACATCGGCACTTGAAGCTTCCTGGTCCTCCGTGGTGATTTGTTGTCATTGAGTTGCCCCTGGCCCGTGGTGACCTGACATGAGCAAAGGAACCAAAGATCAACGCCCCGTCATGTTTGCGCCAGTAAACAAGCTCCAGACGCCCGGCCGGTCAAACTTATCGAAACTGCCAGAAGAGGCTAGCTACGTAAGCCACATTGTTGACCTGAATGCAGTGATTCTCGACCTTCCTAAGGCCGCGACCCTTTAATACAACTCATGTTGCGGTGACCCCCTCCCAACTGAAAAGTTATTTTCGTTGCTACTTCATCGCTGTAATTTTGCTACTGTGATGAATCGGGCCACCCCTGTGACAGGGTTATTCGACACCCAAAGGGGTCACGACCCACAGGTTGAGAACCGCTGCCTTAATGTGTAAAAACCCTCCTGGTGGCACACGAGCTTCAGAGTTCCTTCAACGCAGTGGACACACCACGTCACTCAGAGCTCTCCGCCGGTAAGGTAAGCCACCTACAATGTATTGACTGATGTGAGACTGTGTATGCTTTGCATTAAGTTAGAATAGATTAGTTACAAGATTTGTTACCTCTTTGATGAATAAATGCATGAATTCAGCATCATAACATGTCTTTGGACTTAGTCCTTTTTTGTGTACTTGAGGCATGACCCCGTGCACACAGGACAGACGCACCGCCACCCATGGGATGGTCTGGGGAGCAGAGCGCCGTGATCCATAGGGTTTATCGGCTTCTTGGGGAAAGGAGGTCCCCAGGCTCTTCTATCCCATCTTCATCCGGAGGCTCCACTGACCCCAACTCAGCATCACAGCAACAAGCTGCCCCTGACAGACGGCGGTGGCCACAGACGAGGTGCTCCGAGGGAGCATCGAACTGGGGACTCTCTCCAGTGGAAGGTGAGACATCCAGCAAGAACCCTCACTGCCCCAGAGGTGACTCTAGAAAACGCGCTGTGAGAGCTTGTCTCTGTCTGTCTGTGTTTCCCAGGACCTCATCCTACGTCTTCCGTGCCATAGCAGGCGGTGCTGTCTCCCGGGATAAATGATGAAGGCTGTCAACGTAATTCTTGTGGATGAAGTTATCTTTTGAAAAGTGCTGCAGAGAAACCCATCTTGTTATCAAAAGACACACCCTCTGAGTCACCCACCCACAGACCACCCTCTCCTGGGTGGGGTGAGTAGCCTACCAGAGCCAAGTGCCTCGCCTCACTGCCTCGCTCCCCTCACCCGCCTCTCCTGATCTCTCATTTCCCTCCCTCCTCCTTCTCTGAGGCTCTGCTAGCTTGCTTTCTGCAGGGAGAGCATTGTGGCGCCCCAGACTCCCGGCTCCTCCAAGACACCACATCCTGTGAGGCTGTACACTCATTACAGGATGTGCTGAGGCCAGAGAGCCGCCGTCCGTCGACAGGACGGTGTATTTGATGCTCCCGGGAGCCACCCTGCCCAGCATCTCAATGAAAAGTTCTGGACTGGGGACAGGGGAAGTGGGGAAGTAAGTGCATGGTCATTTATCTAGGCTCCTTAATCAGACACTGTTCCCCCTCGACTCTCTGACTCTCTCTGTTTCTCTCTCTCTCTCTCTCTCTCTCTCTCTCTCCCTTCCCTCTCTCTCTCTCTCTCTAGCCCCCTGCCCCTGTCTCTCAGCTTTCATGCATTCAGATGGGTACAAATAGCAGTTGGCTGGGATCACCAAATAAAAGGGAGATTGAATGGGGGAGGAGATAGGGACAAGACTGAGAAAGATGTTACAAAGCAAGAAGGACGGATGTGCCGGCAAGATGACTGGCCCAGGCTGCAACATTCTGACATCCACGGAAAACTCTGACCTGGGCAGGCCGAGGCAGGGGGAGAAACCTACAGCTCACTGCCAGGCAGCCACATCAGAATGTTTCTAGCCCACTTCATTTTCTCCTACCTTCTTCCCATGTTGATCTACTGCCCCCAAGGACTTGGGTGCACGTTGACTGACGCTATTAACCCAGAGGAAACTCCGCCTTCTGTTTCTCCTCATTCATCTCTGCCTCCTACTGAGCAGCCCATTCACAAATCCTGGTTCGGAGGGGCAGCTAGGTTACACTGAGGGGGAGCAGAAACACCATGCTGCTCTTCAATTTTGTTATCAAAAGACACACCCTCTGAGCCAACAAGCTGAGGGCTCCTTTAATGCAGTGTAGATCAAGGGACAAGACCCAGCCGTGGGCAATGCACCTGAGCTCAGCCCAGCGTGGAGGGCTTTCTGCTGAGTCACCAGAAGGAGGAGGAGACGGAGGCTGAGAGCAACTGAAGAGAGCGCGAGTTAATAATTCATTCTTGTATTTGCCTTGTTCAGAATTTGAGAAGGCTTTTTGATCAATTATTCATGGCGGAAGAAGGTAAGGACAACAGCAGAGGCCATGGGGCATCTGAGTTGACCCTTCTGAGAAAGACCCGTTCCTGCATCCAGGGTGGTGTGGTCAAGTGGAGGTAGCAAGCCCATCAAAGGTCTTTGTGCATCTTCCAGGGACCACTAGAGCAGAGACATGGAAGACGAAGGGGGTGTCGGCCCCAAGGGGCTGTGGCGCATCCACTTGCATCCAAGCCTGGCCTGCTTTGTGGAGGACGGCAGCGTGATCCCTCTTGGAGAAGTCGGCAAGATGAGTGAGAGATGCCCATGTTCCTGCAAAGTTTGGAGACAAGAGCCTGCACTCGCCAGCTGGGATGGAGGGTTAGTGAAAACCAGACAGGGAACCAGGCTCGATCACCTTGGACTACAGTGGGGAGGAGGAGTGCATGTACTTTGTGCCCGATCACTAACCCAAGGCTGGTGGTTAAAATCCGTCCAATGGTGCTTCCCTGAAAATCACCGTCCAGAGAGCCCTAAGGAGTACAGTTCCTCACGTGGGGTGGTGCCATGGGTTGAGTCCTTGGATTGGTTTTGCTCTGGGTCCTGTATTTCTACACCAGTACTCACCCGGAGTTATTGGCATCACGTGCTATTGAGTTGATGCCGATGCCCAGGCAGCTAGGGGACAGACCAAAAGTGCTCTCCCCTCTCCCCTACTTTTTTTTCTTGGATCAGATCACCCGGTCTCTTTTCCCCAAGGGGTGGCTTGTAGGCTCCAACCGATGGTGACCTTTCGGCTAGCAGCCAACTGCACCACCAGTACTCCTTTCCAGAGCATGCCCAGACCTGCGGATTCCAACTTGCAGAGACCGTTAGGATGGACTCATGTTCCCTCAGAACGCTTTGGAAACCCTACCCACGGTGCCGCTGGTTGGACTCTCATTAGGGAAGGAGACATCTGCGCCACACGACTGAGGAAGGATAAGGCAGGGCGTTGTTGCTAGGGGTCATGAAGTCAGTTAGGGTTCACCATAGCGACCCTATGCCAATGGAGCAAAACACGGTTTGGTCCTGAGCCAACTTCACAATTGACAGCCACGTGTCAATCCACCTGGTTGAGGGCCTTCCTCTGTTTCGTTTACCAAGCATGATGTGCGTCGTTCTTCAGGGACGGTCTCTTCTGATATAATGTCCAAAGTGCGGGAGCTATAGTCTCCCCATTCTTGTCTCCAAGGAGCAGTCTGGCTGTACTTTTTCCAAGACAGATTTATTTGTCCTTCACACAGTCCATGGTGCATCCTTTGAACATTCTCTCCAGCACCACAATTCAAATGCACCAATTCTTCTACGATCTTCCTTACTCAGTTTCCAACTTTCCCATGCATATGAGACGATGGAAAATACCATGGCTTGGGTCAGGCACACCTTAGGCCTCAAAGTAACCTCCCTGCGTTTCAGCCCTTAAAGAGCCCGTGTGCAGCAGGTTTATCCAATGATCTCTTGACTGCTGCTTCCAAGAGCATTGATCGTGGCTCTACGCAAGATGAAACTCTTGGCCATTTAAACCCTTTCTCCATTTGTCATGATGTTACCCACTGTAGCGTGTGTCTCCACAGTGTTCATTTGAGATATAAAAGGGATGAAACAAACAAGTGAGCAGAGCAGAGCTGAGATGGAGGAGACAGGTGCTGAGACACCTGGTGAGCTCCAAGCAACCAGGAAGCAGAAGCCGATGAGACAAGGACCGTCCTCCAAGCCCACACAGAGAGAAGGTGCTCCCACCACCACAGGCAGCCTCTCAATGGTGAGAAATTAAGTTTCTGCTTGTTACTCTGTCCCAATTGTGGTATTTCTCTTATAGCGGCACTCGATGAGTTAGATGGTGAATCCATAGGACATTGTAGAACTGCCCCACAGGGTCTTCAGGGCTGTGATTTTCTTGGGAGCAGACGGCCACATTTTTCTCCTGCATGGTGAGCCCCTGGGGGGTGGGGTGGGGGTGCGATGACCTTTCAGTTAGCAGCTAAGTGCTTAACTGCTGCACCACCAGGGCCCCTTTCTATAGCATCAAAGCCCACCCCCTGCCACGGAGTCCATTCAGACTCATAATGACATTATAGGGTGGAGTCGAACTGTTTCTTAGCATCTCTGACACTGCAGAAACTTCATCTCTCTCCTACAGACCCACTAGAGGGTTCAAACTACTGACCTTGTGATTAGCAGTCCAATGCTTCCATAGCATTAAGAAAAAGGAAAATAAAACACCCAAATTAAACTAAATCCACTGCCATCAAGTCAATTATGGCTCATAGTGACCCTCTAAGGCAGAGCACTACTGCCCCGTGGGTTTCAGAGACTGTAAATCTTTCCAGAAGCAGGAGGCCTCATCCTACTCCCTGGGAGTGGCAGTTGGATTTGAACTATAGACCTTTCAGCAAGCAGCCCAATATGTAAGCCACTAAGCTAGCCGGGCTCTCCATAGCCTTAGTACATCCTTGATAAAAGGTTTGGTGAACAACAACCCTATGGAAGAATGCCTGGGTGCACGGAGGAAGTGAGGAATGAACTTCCAGGGGTCAGTGGAGATGTTTGTAGCACACAAGCAGGCTGAGTGGACACAGCAGACCCATGTTTGTGCCTCCTTTGGGCCTTGAGGCCCTCGGCTGTAAAAGGCCGAGGGCTCCATCTGAGAGCTGGGAGTCGGCCACATGCTGCTTCCGATTTAGATTGTGGGTGAATCCCCACGGCTGCGTGGGCCAGGTTAGCTATTCCCTGCAGGACGATGTAGCAGGAGCATGATTAAATCTTGAAAAGAAGTTCCAAGTCCTTCCAGAAAGGGAAGTGGTCATCAAACAGGGAGCATGTTTTAATTGGTAGGAGTTGGTTGGGGTAAAGTCCAGAGGGAAGAAAAGCAAAATGCAGTTGCCACTTTTGCCTCCTGGTTGATTCCATGTGTAGCCGAGTGCAGCTGTCCTCTGCACAGGCCTAGGGATGGAGTTTGCAGAAGCAGACGGCCAGATCTTTCCTCCGTGGCACTTCTGTCATTCAGTGAACGGAAACCTCTATCTTTCCATTAGTAGCTGAAGGTGTGAGTCATTTACACCACCTGTGGACTCCAATGTCTAAGCATGTGCATGAACATTCTTCCTTCTCGACCAAAGAAACAAAAGAACAAACAGATCTGCCTTGAAAGGAGTTAGCACACTGGAATGCTCCTCAGAGGCAAGGAAGCAGGCCTTTGTCTCAGGTAGAGTGTGTTATCAGAGGGGACCAGTACCGGAGAAGGACATTGTGCTCAGTTAAGTGGAGGGGAGCTTTGATGAGATGGATGGGCACAGTGGCCGCATCAAAGGGCTCAGATGTAAGAACAGCTGTAAGGATGGCCAGGACAGGGCAGGGTTTTTTCCTTCTGGGGTCTACAGGGTCACAGGAGTTGGAACTGCCTTGGGCCACCTAACCGGAAGAACAGCAACACACAAAAAGGATCGCAGGTAGGTGTTAACAGCTCTCCGCTTAGGGAGATGCCTAAGATTGAGGAATAAAAGAATGAAACAAGCTCTTAGGAAGGAGTGAATTATACATGGTCTCTATTTAAAAATGATAGAGACAAATGCTATAAATAATACCACTAAACCAACAGAGGCTCTTTCCTCAAAAAAATCAAGTGGAAAATACGCATCAAAGAAGAAGTTGTGATTTCCGAAACCTACCTCTAGTTCATGTGTGTGTGCACTCGTGTGCATGTGTGTTTGGTCTGCACACATACAGGGAGTAACTTAGTTCCTTTTCTTGGGCTTTGTGTCCAATGCCTCTCCTGCCCCACCCTGCCCCATGCTCTTCCCTCCCTCCACCCAATCAATGAATTTGTGAATACTGGGATGGAATCCAGCCAAGGATTTCTGAAAATGCTGTCTCACGTTGCCTGAATCTGTAAGGAGGAAATCATCCAGACGATGGATGCTCCTTTGGGCAGAACATTAAATCGATCCTTTGGCAAGGAATCCCTCATGTAACTTAACACAACAATTCCTATAAATACCAATGTGATTACCAACCGGGAGGAGGACTTAGTTATTTCTCCAAACCAGACAAGAAGGAGCGGTGCGCGCCTCTCCGCGTAGCTGTTGTGTTTAAGAGGCATCGATTCCCGGACATGCTTGGCCAACGTGACCTAAACAACGCGAGTGACAGCATTTTGTCTGGCAGGCAATGCACTTGAGGAGACACTTCCAGTCCTTGCCTTTCAGACAAAATGATCCTCAGGGCTGACATTTCTTTCTTTCCTTTTTTATCTCCACTACGTGGGATTCCCTATTCGACAGAATCTTTTATTGTATCTCTGGCTGCTGTAGTACTCGCTCATAAGGACTGAAGCCCACAGGAAGCCTATTTCGTGTTGTTATAAACTATAAAAATGGCATGGTGGGGGTGGGATGGGGTGGGGAGGGGTGGCATTGGACTTCCTCAGACTTCGCAAGGGAGGAGACTCACCATCAGCATCAGACCACCGACCTATCTCCTGGTGGTCTCCTGCCTCTGTTCCCACTGCCCCTCTCCCACCACGCCTTTTCCGCTCCTGTCTCCTGGTGGGGGCTTCAGTGTGGGGACCTCAGGTCCAAAGTGTGTCCTCCACTCCGGAGCTTTCATCTGAGGGTCTTGAGCGCCCCCTTTCTACCTCGCTGGTGGCTCATGTTAAACCTAGTGAGAGAGCAAACCTACTCACGCCCCATGCTACCATGCACCTATTTGCCTGTTCCCTCTCCCAGTAAAGTGACATTTCCCTTCTTTACATTATTAGCAACCTATCCAATCCCTTGGCGGTCAACAAGCACCTCTCATTTGCTTAGCCCTACCCAGCCATTGCTCCGTGATCTGTTAGTTTGTCATGCTGTGTGTTGAAAACTATGCTACTGGTATTTCAAGTACCAGTAGGGTCACCCATGGTGAACAGGTTTCAGTGGACTTTCTAAATGAGGAAGAAGGAATAGGCTGTTTACTTCTGAGTGATTAACCACAGAAAACCTTATGAATAGCAGCAGAATATTGTTTGATATAGTGCCGGAGGATGAACCCCTTGTGTTTGAAGATATTCAAAATACAACTGGAGGGTTATGATGAAAAAGAGAAGTCATTAAATAGGCGATGTAAATGATATAGATGACAAAGACATTGAGTGTATTAGTCAGGGTTGACTGGAGAAACAAATTCAGAGACACTCATGTGTATAAGAAAGAGTTTTACATAAAGAGTAATTGTACATTAAGAAAACATCCCAGCTCAGTCCAGATCAAGTCCTTAAGTCTAATATTAGCCTAGATACCAGTACCAGGCTGTAAATTCCTCTTTAGACATGATCCGTGCAATGATGCCGAATGCAATGATGCTGAATGCAGGAGGATCACAGGCCAGTGGGTGGAAAGTTTTGTGGATCCAGTGGTGGCAGAAACATCTCAGCACTGGTGTGGGTCTCCACGTGGCTCCCCCAGCTCCAAGGTTCTGGCTCCATCAGCATAGCTGCATGTGGTTTGTCAACTGGAATGTCTTGCCGGGAGTCAGTGAGTGTCCCGCCTCCAACGAGCTATTGATCTCCTTAGAGACTCCAAATGAGGTCATCAAAACTTCCCCCCTTTACTCTTAAGTCTCAAGTTGACAACAGATTGTGTAACTACCACATTGGGTAAGGGTACCATTGTAGATAAGGTGGGCCAGCAGGGCTTCTCTGCTGAGCTAACACTTGAACAGATATCAGAAGGAACCAAGGATGGAGCACAGAAGACCTCTGAGGCAGAGACCCCTGAGGCAGAGCAAACGATGGGGGCAAAGAGGCAGGCGAGAAAGGGAGATGTGCTGAATCACGAGTAATCGGTCTACTCTACCTGTGGCTCAACATGCCTTCTTTTAAATCCCTATCTGAATTCCCAACACATCCTCACTTTGGGATTTCATTCACTTGGGGAAACCTGACTGCTTTAGACCTTGCACAGTGGATGGAGAGCCGAGCCGTGGATGAGAATGTTGTGTCTGCTGGTGGCTGAAACTGAGAGATTGAAGCAATGTGAAGACAATCGCAAGAGGTGGCTTTTGAAGGTGTCTCACTTTCAACATAGTGAAGACAACCTTTCTTCCAGTCATTGTCCAGGTTTGATAAGCTCTATGGGGTCTCGGGGGTGGGGGGAAACTGAGCAGATGGTTCATTTTCCTCCAGGAATTTGGGTACACGTTTGTGAGCAAAATGGAAGGTAGCAACCCAGTGTGTTGTTAGTTGAGATAGTGTCATCACCAGGCAGCTCTTCTCCACTGCACTGTCACCAGAGGGATGCTGGATGGACTCACAGTACATCACTGGAGCAGACCGAGTTCACCCATGGGGGACAGTTGACCTGCCATGTGGCTGAATCACCTGGCCGGGTCGGTCAGAGCCCATCCACGCTAACTCAAAGTGCATATGGCAGCAGCTGAACCGATCCACTTCTTGGTTTGGAGGATGCCCTGGGAGGTTTGTGTAAAAATCTACAATGCAGGTATACTGCAGAAATGCATCATAAAGCTTTCTGATCTCCTGCAATCAGCCTTTCCTGTATAGCCAAGTGCTTCGCTTTTTGCCTCGTTAGAAAGAACAGTCAATCTTCCTGCTGCGAGTCTCAAGCAAGCTCGTGAAATGTGTAAAACCAGCTGCACGGACCGTTCATACTGTACACTCCGAGCCATCTGGGTATTATGCTGTAACTGTATATTGCTTCTTGTTTAAGGACCTGAGAAGAGTTGGCTATGCTGGGGTGCAGTGTTACACTCGACTGCAGGCCAAAGAGAAAGGAACCTAGACACAAGTGCTTCTTCAGGATCATGTCTTTAAGAAAGAATCCCCCAGTGCCACTTAATTTTAACATAGTGGCCTGGTGGGTGCCGGATAAGCTTCCTGGTCCGCTTTTTGACAATTGTGGGCATCACTAGAGACCTGAAGGAGGCCACGATGCTGCCAAGGAGCTGGAAGTGCTGCCAGTATGCACCACGTCTTTCTCTGTAGAGATTGCTCGAGACATTGCCTCCACGAATCACAAGGTCAGCTTGGAACGAACACGTCAGCTGGTCATCAGAGGCACCAATTCTAACTGCAGGAGGCACGGCAAAGAAAATGAATAGACAGCCCATCTGCAAGCTCTCTGTGTGCTAAATAAAACCATCAGAAGGTAAAACATAATTATAAAATGCAGTTTCTCATTACACTGAAATGCAGGTTTTACAACTGCACCCCCACCCCCAACTCTGAAAAACCTGTTGCCACTGAGTCAATTTTGGCTTCTAGCGAAGATTATGGAAAGGACCACAGACACCCCAAAGAAAAACATCTCTGTCATGGAAGAAGAACAGCCAGAATGGCTCCATCGAGGCAGGGATGGCCAGACTTCGTCTCATGTACTTTGGACATGTTGTCAGGAGAGGCCAGTCCCTGGAGAAGGACATCTAGCTCAGGAGAGGGGCAACCAAACAGAGGAAGACTCCTGACAAGATGGTAGACACACTGGCTTCAACAATGGGCTCAAACGTAAAACGATTGTGAGGACGGTGCAGGGCCAGGCAGTGTTCATTCTGTTGTGCACTGCTCTCCAACACTGAGTGGGAGCTGTTTCGATGGCACCTAACAACCACAGCAAACCTACAGGACCGAATAGAACTGCCCCCCAGGATTCTTTACGTAATCCTTATGGGAGCAGACTGCCACATCTTTCTAAGGCGGAGCATCTAGTGGGTTTGAACTGTCTACCTTTCTGTTAGCAGGCAAGAGTTTAACCACTGTGCCATCGGGGTTTCTGGGGGGTTCTCCATTCCCCCACGGCATCGAGTCAATTCCAACTCTTAGCAACCCTATGGAGGATTTCCGACGCTTTGAAAATCTCTATGGGAGCAGACAGCCTCATCTTTTTTCTGGAAAGTGCCTAGTGAGTTCCAACCTCTGACCTTGCAGTCAGCAGCTCAATGTTGTTAAGTGCCATCGAGCCAGTTACAACCCACAGCGAGCTGGTGCACAACAGAACGAAATGCTACCCAGTCCTGTGCCGACTTCACACTCGTTCCTATGCCTGAGTCCATTCTTGCAGCCCTGTCAATCCATCCCATCTTGAGCCTCCCTCTTTTCCGCTGCCCCTCCACTTTACCAAACATGATGTCTTTCTCCAGGGGCTGGTCTCTCCTGACAATAGGTCCAAAGTATGTAAGATGAAGTCTCACCATTCTTGCCTCTATGGAGCATCCTAGCTGTACTTCTGCCATGTGTCTGTCAGTTTGTCATACTGTGATGGCTTGTGTGTTGCTGTGATGCTGGAAGCGATGGCACTGGTGCTTCAAATGCCATCAGGGTCACCCCGAAGTGAAGCTTCTAGACTAAGACCAGACAACAAAGAAGGACAGTGAAGAAGGATGTGGCTACCCCTTCGGAGGAAGGAGCCGCTCAAAACCTTATGCATAGGAGCCCAATGCTATGCCATGACGGCCTTATAAGGACAGGTTAGCCATTGCAAGAGGGTCCCTTGTGTGTAATGAACTGATGACGGGCTCCGATGGAGGGGAAGGCCGAAGAAAACAGTCTGCTGAGTGAAGAAGAGCGTGAAGCCGTGACTGTTCATCCAGATGCCTGTGTATCGTTCTCCCTCCTGGCTGTGGAACGTTCAGCGTTCTGTGTCACCTGGCTCAATGTAAGTGTTCTGAAATATATGTCAGGACAAACCAGGACATGCTCTGGAGCAGCCAAGGGATTGGAGCTGGGCAAGCCAGGAGATTCTCGGACTCTTTCCAAACAGGAAACAATTGCTTGCTTGTCTTTTCTAAGTGTAGGTGCCATCCAGAATAGAAGTCCCATCCATCCTTAGAGTGGCCTTGAAAACTGAAGCAGTCTAGCCCAACCACATGTCATTTGCAGCCTCTGGCACTCAAAATCCTCCCTTAGCATCTGCTACTACACACATGGGGCCTGGGTGAAAAGCTTGGATTCCTCACTTACTTGGCTGGAGAACTGGGGAGAATAATTTAATTTTTCTGGGTCTCTGGTTCTACATTTGCAAAATGGATATGGTAATGTCTGTTTGATGGAAACCTTGTAGGGACTGAGTGAACGGAGGTTTGCTGTGTCTTCCCCACTTATTGTGATTCCACGATTCCTTGGAAAGCAGCCTCCCCTGGCTCTTATCCTCTTGCCCTTTACCCATGCCTGACCTACCTACCTCTCCCTCTAGAGAAAGGTCACTATGCCATTTCTCAGTTCCTGTGCCTAGGTGGCAAATACTCCCAGAGAAAAGTTCACCCTTCTCAATTCTGCTCCAATTCATGGTGACTGTATTTGGCTGGGTTCTCCAGAGAAACAAAACTCGTGATTACTTTATTATTATTACATGCGTGTGTGTGTGTGTGTGTGTGTGTGTGTGTATGAAGAGGAAAATTTATATCAAGAAAACGGCTCACAGGTTGTAGAAGTAGTTAAGTCCAGTCCAGTTCGAGTCTGTCAGTCCATTGTTAAGCCAGAGACTTTTCCTGACTTATATAGCAGCTGGGAATTGATGCTCTAGGAAGCAGGAGGCTGATCCAGGAAGACCACAGGCTGATAGATGCAAGGGTGGAGGTATTCAAAGTCAGGCTGTGACTGGAGAGATGAAAGCAGCCCAGGTCAGTGGGTCAGATGGCAGGTTACTAATGGCTCCCATGGTTAGCAGGCAATATGGCAGACTGTTAGCTCACTCCAATGACTTACTGGTCGATGAGCCAGGTGCAGGATCTAAGGATGCAAGGACCCAGAAAAAAACAAGCTAGCTTACTCATAATGTCCACTTATATAGGAAGTAGACCACACCCCAGAGGAAACACTTTAAAGTTATACCAGGGCTGTGACCTGAGTAAGGGGGTTACACTCTCAGTCTTCTTGTTACTGATTAGCTGTTCACAGCAGGCTCATTGTGGAGTTGATTGCATTGTGTAGTGTAACATCATAGAATATAAAACTATGCATCTTCATGATTATTTGGTATACTTGAGTTGGTTGTTGTGGCTATTTTGTCAATCCAATTCATTGTTATCTCTGACCCTCCATTTTGACAACCATACTGTATTTCTGCTAGAGAATAATCTTCCCTGGTGACCCGTCCACAGGAGGCAAGCCCAAATCTCAACACCCTTGCTTCTTAGGGACATTCTGGTTGCATTCTTTCTAAGACTGACTTGTTTGCTCTACTGGTAGTCTACAGCATCGTCGATATTTGTTACCAACGCCATATTTTGAATATATCCTTTCTTCCTCACTGTTCAGAAAGAGTATGGCCTGGATTAGGTACACCTTAGTCTTATGCCACTTGGAGGACTAAATCCTTTAGGTGGTTGTTAGATGCCATTGGGTTGGTTTCAAACATAGCAACTCCATGGACAGCAGAACGAATGCTGCCCAGTCCTGTGCCCCCTCAGAATTATTGTTATGTTTGAGTCCATTGTTGAAGCCACCGTGTCACTGTATCTACTCAGGGCCTTCCTCTGTTTTACTGACTTTATGTAGCATGATACTTTTTTTTTTTTAGTGGAAGTTAGCTACTGAAATATGAAAGGTAGCTTAGAAAGGCCCTCAATATCATGCCACAGTCCCTTCCCCATCTCTGGTCTTTGGTATGGCTCCCAGCTCTCCCCACCCCTCTAGCTTCATTCAGCTCTCAGCTGATGACCTGACTTTTGACCAAAGAGACGGTGGCCTAGTGGACAAAAATTCTACACATTCCTTCCTTCGATGTTAGAATGACAACTAGAACCAGTCTCAGAGGGAGCGAGGTCTACCAGCTTCTCCATCTGGGTGCCAGATCCTGAGCTCCTGCAACTTGTACCCTCCCTGCCCCCATCCTCCCTCCTCTCTCTTCTCTCCTGACTCTAAAAAGACAGAATGGTTTTATCCCCACTGGCCCTCAAATTCTGATGCTGTTTTCCTCCTTTCTTTCGCTGCCAGCCTTCCCCAGTCTGTTCCACTCTCAATCTTATTCCCACACTCCCTTTCATTCCTTGACCCATTCCAATGTGTCCTCTAACCCCATACTCCCCAAACTATTCTTGCCACAGTTTTATCCTCCCAAAACTCTCTTTGCCAAGGTTAGGAATACCCTCCTAATGATCAAATCCAGTGATCAGCCTCAGGCTTCATTCGACGTGTTCATTAGACACTGTCCTCCAACTCTCCCTCCGCGTGTCATCCAGGACCTCATCCTTCAAGTTTTCCCACACTCTCTCAGGCATCCGCAGTCTCTCGTGCAACCTCCTTTTCCACTGCATGACCCTTATCCTGATGGGATCTTCACCACTGGTCTGCTTTTCTTTCTTACTCTCTTCTTCTCACAGAGTGATTTTCTTTTCCTTTCTATTTTCAGCTACTACCTATCTACTGAGGGTTCCCAAATTTGTTATATACAACTCTAACTTCTGTGCCAGACAAAGCCCTTCTGCATCTAATAGTTAACCTGCAAGAATTGGCCATTCCCTTTGGTCGAGCCTTCTCACCCAGAGGTGACGGCACATCATTTTTGGTTGGTAGACGTGCTTAGTTTGATTTGAAAGGCATTTTCTTTTTAGAAAATGAGGTAATATGTTTGGAAAGCCACTGCTTTGATTGGATCTGGATTTTGGGGTCTAGAGGGGGTGGGGGATTCAAGACTTCCAGTTATGAAGCTTCTATCTTACTTAAAAGATTGGTAGAAAGATGGGCTCTTTGAGTGAGCTGATCTCCATGCCATGTTTTGGGCACCCATTCAACCAAAAGCTTGCTGAAGTTGAGACGTCTGCTTAGATTTGAAAATGCTAAGTTGTGCGAGATCTCAGTGTGAGCAGCCATCACATTATTGATCCTCGACAGTCTCCTGCCCGGTTCTGCACTTCACCTATAGTTCCTTCATTCATCGAGGTCCACAGTCTTCCTTCTCTTGGCTCACCTTTGGGATCTTCCCAGCTTTTCTAGGAATGCTGGATCCATTTGAAAACTGCTATTTTATGTGGGGCCACATCACTGTCACTTGTTACAGGGCTTCGATCAGTGATTTGGATCCAGTAGTCAGGAAATCAAGCGATACAGTATCACACTAGCAAATCTTCCATAAAAGACCTCTTTCACGTCTAAAAAACAAAGATATTACTTTGGGCATGTTATTAGGAGTCGGTCCCTGGGGAGGGACTTCATGCCTGGTAAAGTAAAGGATTGGTTGAATCTGCAGATGTGGAGCCATGAATAGGAGGCAGCTGATTGTACTCATGACAGAAAAGCCCCTGCTGACATTTTCATGTCTGAGGGGGTGCCTTCGAAAAGCTGGCGGACAATGTTTACTGTCTTCTACTTTCATTTTCTATGGATTTTTGAAGCCCCCTCTGTATGTACCATATCTTGTTGAATCTACAGTCATTGACTCTAAGATGTACACCTACAAAAGAGATAAAAATTAAAAATGAAGCAAAAAAACAAGATGGGAGCGGAGGGGCGGGGCGCAGCTAGGACAAGCCAGGCCCAAATAAATAGAGGTCCATACTCCCAGCACGAGCTAAGAGAAGGACGCTTTGGTTCTTAACTTGGGGCTGGGTGGAGAAGAGCGAGATCTCTCTCTAGAGAACTCGCATCCAAGCCGGTACCTATGTAAGGTTGTCGTCTGAATTCACAGCTCCCGGGAGGTCCAAAATCCTAAAGGAGACAGTTTCATTTAATTAAAAAGCTGACAGAAACAATTCCAAATCTCTCCGGGAGAATTAAGCTTCTTTACTCCACAGACTGTCAGCGACTATAAAGCAGGATTGATTGTAAACTACAACCAGCTCATTAAAAAAAAAAAATTACACTGGAGAATAAACGCTTACTTTATTTTTAAGTATTTTTATTTATAAACATTTACTTTACGTATTCATTTTATCTATGACCTATGCTGTATCTCTAAAAATATGCCACGTGCTTTTCTGTATCATGGTTTAGAACATTTATTTTTGGCCAGGCAGATCTCCATGCAAGCCACAGCATTGGTCCTTGCTTTTATACAATGCTCCTCAGCACCTACACATCCAGTTGCCTGGCATGGAATTAGGGAGCAGTAACATGTACACCCAGGGGCTAGTTAGTCGCCTTTGTGCAAACGCTGACTCCTGGTGACCTCAAGCTCCAGGGAAGGACATGCTGCCCAGCCCGGCCCCACAGTAGGAAATGCTGCCCAGCCCGGCCCCATTCCCACCCCATCGGGTGCTGGAGGTTGCTGTGCACTTGGAGCGCCTTGAAACGTAAGTGGCTCCTCTTCCAGCACTGTCTTGGATAATATTCCACTATGAACTGCAGGGTTTTCATTGGCCAGTTTTTGGAAAAGAGATCCAAGGTCTTTCTTCCTGGTCTGTCTTAGTCTAGCAGTGCCTCCAAAACCAGTTTACCATGTGGGGGTGGGGGTGGGGCTGCTGACGTTTGAGATACGGGTGACATATGACCCAGTCTCAAGGCAGGTGCAAGACACCACAAGGTGACAGACTGGTGGAAGAAAGGTTTGCGTGCCGGCTTCAAAGGCGACATGCACGGGGATTGGCATGGAGCAGGTAGTCATGACCTTGTTTTCATAGCAGCAGCATTCCCGATTTCTCACAGGGCAGTGGGTCACAAGTGTCTGTCCCTTCTAGTACATATACAGCCACACTATCCTATTGTATCATATGCAGTGTATAGATACAGGGGCCTAATATACTGAGAGGGTGAAGAGGCTGTTCGTCACATTCAACGTTTGGACCATTTCTAATTTTTAAAAAGTGTGTCGTAAAATACGGAACAGAAGACCTTACACCCACACGTTGACACATGGTGACTTTTAAAATGCACCCTGGTGGCGCTGTGGCTAAAGCACTTGACTGCTAGCGGGAGTTTGGCAGTTGGAACCCAGCCGCTGCTTTGAGGGAGGAAGATGAGGCAGTCTGCTTCCAGAGAGATTGACAACCTTGGGCATGCGATAGGGCTGCTCGACTAGGTCCTGGAGGGTCCCAATCAGTCAGGACAGACTCCATGGCAGATGGTTCTGTTTGAATTTGGGTACTTTGGGAGAGAAATTTGGGGAAGCATACCATTCATCTTTTGTTTAATACTCTGTTTTTAGTACTTTCAGTGATGGTTGTCGATCTATAACTGCAGGCTGTTTTAAAAAATTGCTCTTCACCTCCTTCCACGTGGACTGCTCCATTTGTTCTTTTACCATATATACTCGAGTATAAGCCTACCCGAATATCAGCCAAGGCACCTAATTTTACCACAAAAACTGCATTAAAAATGTGCTGAAAAACTCGGCTTATACACGAGTATATATAGTATTTGGCTTCTTAATGACTTTCTCGCCATTCTGGAGGTGGGGGAAGAGTCCAGAATCAGGCTCTTGACCTTGCTGGTTCTTTCTGAGGGCTTTGAGAGAGACTCTGTTCCCGGCCGCTCTCCTACCTGCTGGTGATGGCTCTCCTTAGCTTGAGGCTGGATCACTTCCAATCTCTGCCTGCACTGTCGCAGGACAGTCTTCGTCCTCGGCGTGTCTCCGTGTTCCTTCTCCTCCTTTAAGACCGTCACTCCATTGGGGCTGGACTCGACTCTGCTCTCGTTTGATCTCATGTGGTCTGAGAATATCTTCAGAGACCCTGTTTCCAAACAAGGTCATGTTCACAGGCACTGCATGTTAGGACTTCAACATGGTCTTTTTGGAAAACTCAAATCAACCCATAGCACCAGTTCACAAAGTTTCCATCACACAGAGATGACATAACTAGTGACCCCCCAGATAATACGGAGTATAAAGCCACCCTCAGTCAATGTCTGTCACTCATGATGGATGCTGGACTAGGAAAATCACACTGACTCTGAAAGGCATACAAGGTCAAAGGAATGAAGAGATGAGACGGTGCTTGCAAGAGGACCACCAGCAATTCCGTTAAGTGAACTCAATGGAAACAGTCCTAGCAATATCTATGGAAACCATTGCTAAGAGTCATTTGCCATAACATAGACTAGATGGTGTCTTCTTCTTCTTCTTCTTCTTTTCAATGCTGCTTCACAAATGAAAGAAAAAACATTGTTGGACAGCACTGTTATTTATTTATTTTGCTAATAAATCATTTTATTGGGGGCTCTTACAGCTTTTTATTACAATACATCCATTGTATCAAACACATTTGTGCATATGTTGCTATCATCATTTTCAAAACATTTTCTTTCTGCTTGAGCCCTTGGTATTAACTCCTCTCTTTTCCCTCCCTCCCATCCCCTCCCACCCTCATGGACCCCTGATAAATTATTATTAATTTCATATCTTACACCATCTGCTGTCTTCCTTTGCCCATGCTTCTGTTGTTCATCACCCTGGGGTGGGTGGGTATTATACCTTGATCATTGCAATCGGTTCCCCCTTTCTCCCAATTCTGCCCCCACCATCCCCCTACCCTCATGGTATCAATGCTCCCATTCCTATTCCTGAGGGTTTATCTGTCTTGGAATCCGTGTGTGGAGAGCTATTATCTGTACCAGTGTACATGCTCTGCTCTAGCTGATTTGTAAGGTAGAACTGGGGTCATGAAAGTGGGGGATGGGGGGAGGAAGCATGGAAGAATTAGAGGAATGTTGTGTGCACCATCAGTGCTATGCTGCACCCTGGCTGACTGAGTTGAGTTTTGACCCATCCAGATCGCACGTGACAAAACAGAACTGCTCCAAAGGGTTTTTCTGTGCTGTGATCTCTACAAGATCCGATCACCAGGACACTCTACCAAGGAACCACTGAGTGGGTTTGAACTGCCACTCTTTCAGCTAGCAGCCAAGCACTTAATGCCTGCGTTAGCAGGGCTCCGTGTCATAAATCTAGTGGCTTGAAATACTCTCCATTTATTATCCCGTGGGCCCGTAGGTCGCAGACTGAGTGTCCTTGGCAGAGTTCTCTGCGCAGGCGCTCCCAAGATGAAAGTCAAGATGTGTGTTCTCTCCTGGAGGCTGTGGGGCAGAACCCACTTCCAGACTCATTCCGGCTGTTGACAGATTCCAGTTCCTTGCACTGGCACAACGGAGGCTCCTGTGGCCGCACTGGTTTCCACCAGGAATCTCTCGTGGCTTCCTACGACCTTCTATGTACCCTTCCATATATCCCTCTCTGTCTTCACTCAGCAACAGTGCGTTGTCTGCCTCATGCTTCAGATTGGCTTGACTTCCCGTTCTCCCTTCTCTTCTGCCACAGCAGGAGAAAGTGCTTTGCTTTTAAGGGCTTGTAATTAGATTAAACCTACTCAGATGTTTAAGAAACTCAACAAACTGCTGTGGAGTTGATTCCGACTTGTGGAGAGCCCATGTGAGCAGAGTAGAAGCTCTCCACAGCGTCTTCAAGGCTCTGACCCTTAGAGGTAGATTGCCTGATGCTTCTTTAGAGGTGGGTGATTCCTGGTGGACTCGGACCACCAAACTTTGGGTTAGTAGTGGGCTCTTAACTGTTTGTGCTGCCCAGGCAACACCCCCCACCCAACTTTTTTTGTTTTTCAATGTCAACTGTGTCATATGAGGTAAGATAATCACAAGGGTCTTGCTTGGGTCCACAGACAATCCTCGTGGAGGCAGCAGTCAAGAGAACAAACAATATATGGCATTGAATCCATCTACCACACAAGACTCCTTTAGAGTGTTGAAGAGCAAGATGCTACTTTGAGGACTAAGGTGTACCTGATACAAGCCATCCTATTTTCAAAGGTCTCACACACATGTCAAAGTTAGGCGTTGAAAAAGGAAGACTGAAGAAGAATTGATGCATTTCAGCTACGATGGTGAAGAATATTGAAAGTACTATGGACTGCCAAAAGAACCCACAGGTCTGTCTTGGAAGAAATACAGCCAGAATGCTCCTTAGAGGCAAGGAGGGTGAGACTCAGTCTCGCATACTTTGGACATGCTGTCAGGAGAGACCAGTCCCTGGAGTAGGGGGCAGCATAAAAAGAGGAGAACCTTCAACAAGATGGGTTGATGCAGTGGCCATACAACAAGTTCAAACATAAGAACAACAGTCAGGATGGGGCAGACCAGGCAGGGTTGTGTTCTGTCGTACCTGGGTGACTATGATCTCGATGGCACCTGAAAACAACAATCACAAGAGTGCTATCTCTTTACAGTCATAGGTTCAATGGATTAAAAGGTGAACCATTGAGACCTATATTCTGGAAATTCTGCCAACCACAGTGGGTTACCAAAAGCACTCAAAAAATATTCTGCCTTCTCCCTATAAATTAGAACAGCATTCTGCTAATTGCAAGCCCAGTGGTTCTAAACCACCAGCTTCTCAAGGTAAAGGTGATGTTTTCTGCTCCTATGAATATTCACAGCCTCAGAGGTAGTTCTGCCCTGCCTTCAAGGGGCACTGGGCATCATATTTGACTTGATGGCAGTGAATTTCATTTGGGTGGTTTATAGAAACACACTTGCCAAGAGACTTTTTGGCTGAACTTGCTTTTGAAGAGGGTCCCTGATAGCTAAATAAATTTAATCCAAGATTCTATAATCACTTTAACACTTATTCCTCTTGGAATAATTAACCACCTGATTTATTTGGAACAGCCCTTTTCATACCCAGATGAACATGGGTACAAGGTTATACTTTTAATGAACATGAATTGTATGTGTAATAAGAGGTCAAAGATGACGCCTTCTTGTCCCGTGATTAGTGTGCAATGCCTTTCTTCTTTTTTTGATTGGGTACAGTGTTTCCTGAAGAGGCAGGGTATCTGTGTGGGTGAATGTTACAAAGCTCATTTCGCTCTGCTGACAAGGCATCAGAAACAACCACTCTGCCAGAAAGTCTTGGCCTGTCGGCTCTCAGTTTGGGCTCTGTGGACTAGGACGACTACTGCTCTCGCACACCCAGCTCCTCTGACAAATGCCCAGAGGCATCTCACTCTGCCAGTAGGTCCCCTGCCTGAAGGCACTCAGCTTCCTCAGTCGGTGGGCAGGGCATCCCACTGCTCAGTCATGTGCTGGTCTCTAGCTTCTGTTGCCTCTGCTGTTGCTGTCTCTCTTCTGCTGCCTCTCACCATTGCTTGATGTCTCCACTGTCACAGTGCTCAGCCTCCTGGGCAGAGGTGGCTCCAAGTGCAGGAAGCCTGGATTCACTCCACTCCTAGCTCTTCCTTCATGGTGGACGTGAGATCCCCTTTCCACTTCCGGGATGGCTCATTGGTGGAAAAAACTAACCAATACCCACTTATCTTATTTGCACAGTCTCATTCCTACAAGGTGCCATGCACCTTATTTACATTATTATTAAACTATCCAATTCCCCTGGTGGGCCACAAACACCTGGCACTTGCATAGTTCCTCCCTGTTATCTGGTGGAAGCTACAAAGTCTTAGTTTCCACATCCAGCTCAGGAGCTAATCTTCAGTTCTTTGGACTCAAGCTCTCGACACTGGAGGTCAAGAGTAGCAGGCCATCTTACCTGCTGACATTGCATCCGCTCACCTCTGCAGCCAGCAGCCTGTTATATTGGGTGCATCAGCAGCACCTGTGCCTGTGATCCACCAACCTGAAACTTGCCAGCCTCTACAATTACAGGAGCTATTTCTCCAAGGTACATCTCTATGTTTAGATACCTAGATAGTCACTGGTTTTGCTTCTCTAGAGAATCTAGCCTAATGGAAGGCTTTAAAAATTCCTGGAAAATGAACTGGAAAGATAAAGAACCCAACATTAGTCTCCATGACCCTGAGATCAGATAACTAGATGGTGCCAGGTTACCACCACCAACAGCTCTGAGTGGGATCACCCTAGAAGGTTCTGGATATGGTGGAGAAGAGTAGAGACAGCATTCAAAATCATAAAGAGACCAGGCTTATTGGTTGGATAGGGACTGGTGGGACCTGCAAAGGCAATGGCCTTTTGTCACTCTTCACGTCTGGAACAGCACTCAGCTGGTGCTAGAATACTTAGCCATTCAGTGTCCAAAGGGCAGCACTTACCCAAGGACAGAGGGTTAGGAAAGAAGGAGGAAAGAAATGGGAAACACGAGGAGGAAGAGGGATAAGGACGGCACATTGAGGGCGTTGAAACGGATGAATGGAAACACCATGTTTCTGTGTCATTGAGTGTAAAACGGACCACCCGCTCAGCAAACCTTTACCTGAGTCACAATATAATGTTAAAGAAACCAAAACAAAAGAAAGAAAGACAATAGGCTTGCCCTGTACATTTTTTTGAAGCTACCTCATGGCTCCAACTTCGGGGGTGCCAAGGAAAGTACAATTTGCTCAAGATGACATAAGTGAGCAGTAATTGATCAGCAGCCAAAATTAATGGTAATATTTCATAACTGCTGCTCAGAGGTGGTTCCACAGCTCTCCTTATGGTTGTGTCTTTGGGATTAAACGAACCTGGTTGTTTAGAATGGTTTATGGCATAGGTGCCCAAACTTATTTCTCCTTTGGCCCCTTTTCCTGGAAAAAAAAACTTACTCAGTGACCCTTGGCAATGAAAAGCAATAGCCCATAATCCAGAAAAAGGGCTAGGCACCTGCTTTTTCAGCACCCCTGAAGCATGCCAGGAGCCCTCCAGGTGGTGGAATCGATCATGCAGGAAGCACTGGTCTCCAAGGTAGCTAGGAGTCAAAATCGACACGTAGTAGTGAGTTTGAATTTCCCTACGTGAGGGAGTCACAGATTCCCCCAGGAGGGGCATAACATTCACGGATTTTGTGATAAAAAAACCCCAAACATCTTTATTATGAACTTTTAACTGAAATACAGTATTTGCTTTGATTATAAATATAGACTGAAAAACGATCGTAGTCGTAGCAGTATCTGTGACTTTACCAGTAGAAATTATGTGCAAACTTACGTTGTACTGTTGGTTGGAAATCCCTTAAAATGCCGTGGGGATACTCATTATTACCCTGACAGTTTGGTTATTAAACCTGTCATCAAGGGGTCAATAAAAAAGCACACACAATACTATAGCACAAGTTCATTTTTAAATATTTGATAGTGATAGTTCGATGGCATTGGTTTTCTCTATTATCCTATTTATCATAGTTTATTATTAAGATGACTGTGTTAGTCTGAGTTAACCAGAGAAACAAATTCATAAACACTCGTGTATAATAAAGAGCTCCAAATCAAAGTGTAATTGTACATTAAGAAAACATCCCAGCCCAGTCCAGATCAAGTCCACAAGTCCTATATTACCCTATATGTCAATACTAGTGCATAAATTCCTCTTTAAGACTCACACAGCTATGCAATAATGCTGAATGAAGGAAGGTCGCTGGTCCGTGGGTGGAAAGCCTTGTGGATCCAGTGGTGGTGGAAGCATTTCAGTGTTAGCGTGGGTCTGCATGTGGCTCCTCCAGCTCCAGGGCTCTGGCTGCATCAGTGGGTCTTCATGTGGGTTGTCAACAAGAATGTCTCACAGGGAGAGAGTGCCTCCAGTGGGCTCTTTATCTCCTTCATGCCTCCAAATGAGGTCATACAACTGCAACCTGATTGACAGGCTAGACTCCACCCCTTCTCAATTTGACAAGAGATTATGTAACTGCCACAATGAGATGTAAGGAATATTCTGAGTTCACATTCTTTACCACGGTGCCAAGGATATTTAAGACTGAGAGCCCTGGTGGCATGGTGGGGTAACGGTGGGTTGCAAACCACAAGGTCAATGGTTCCAACCTACCAGTTACTTAGAGGGAGAAAGGTAGTTTTGAACAGTTGACCTAGCAGGCCAACGCAGAACCCACTAAGCCACCAGGGCTCCCAAGTGTGTAACAAGTTGGTGACCAGTGTTTCCTAAAGTAGTTGATACTTCCCTTCTGGGGTGAGGGTTGGGGTGGGAGCGCTTGAATGATCCAGAGGTCTGTAAAAGCAGATACATACACTTTATCCTGCATTATGGGCTACAGTATAAAAGCTTGTATTGCCAGGAGAGTGGGGGTGGGGGGTGCCAAGTAATCATTATTACTTTTTCTGGGAAGGGGAGGAAGACCAAATACATTTGGGAGCCTATGAGCTAGATGAATAGAAAAAGAGAAACCTTTCCGTCTGATGTCATTTGGCTGCGATGGCCAGTGGTGTCTTTCAAGTTGGGTGGAGACTTGATTGAGCTTTAAGGCAATGGGTGAAATTCTATGAAACAGCTTCTCCAAATAAACAACATCCTGGTGGCACAGCAGATTGTGCACTTACCTGTTAGCGGCAAGGTCAGCAGTTTGAACCCACCAGCCACTCCGCAGGAGACAGGTGAGGCTTTCTGCTCCTATAAGGATTTACAGCCTTGGAAACTCACAGGGGCAGTTCTACCCTGTCTTGTGGGTCGCTGTGAGTCAGAACTGAGTCAGCGGCAGCCAAGCACAACCTCCCTGCCCTGGAATCAATTCCGACTCATAGCCACCCTACAGGACAGGGCAGAACTGCCCCTGTGTATTTCCAAGACTGCCGCTCTTTTATGGGAGTAGAAAGCCTACTCTTTCTCATGTGGGGTGGCTGGTGGTTTTGAACTGCAGACCTTGAAGTGAGCAGCCCAACAAGTAACCGCTATGCTACAGGGCTTCCCTGACTTGAGGGCAGTGTGTTTAAATTTGGTAGCAACCAATTCTGCCTCAATGTCTCCTTTGTGCTTGGCTCATTGCTCAATGGCGTGATCCTCTCCAGATGAGTGCCCTTGGGAATGGGAAGGGGGAGCAGGCGATGAATCCCAATAGGATCACATCTGTTAAAGAACAGAATCCATTCAGGAAGCGGGCGCTGGTTGACAGTGGACCTGAGCAGTAGATCTTCCCGTGGAAACCCAGGGAATGACCACACAGACGCTTCACTTGAATGGGCTTCGGCCCTGGATGTTGTTTTAAGTCATTTTGAAAAACGCCTTGCCAGAGGAAGCTCTCTTGGTTCCGTGGCTGGCAGCCTCCCTGTTCCGACAGCTGCTCCCAGCTAATGAAGCAGAAGTGTGAGCAACGAGGGGGAGCGGGAGGGGAGGTGCTGGAGGGCGGAGAACTGCAGCCGGTGTCCAGTCTGTTACCACCGTGCCTGCTGCTCCCCTTGGCACGTCTGATGGTCAGCTCCCGGCCTGCCCTCCACGCAGCCTGCTGGCAGAACCCTGCCCTGTGATGTCTTCCTGAAAGGCCAGAATAAATGAAATGTCTAGCGGAGAAGAAGTGTTCTGACGAAATGGCCTGAACCCATTTTTCAAAGTAGGCATGGAAGCCGTGCTGTGGGAAGAGACAGACACGGATCACTGGACGAAGGTTTAGTTTAAAGGGAAGAAAGTTAATGAAAGGCCACGCACTGTTTCTTGCTTCAGTTCCTCTGTTGCTTCCAAAAGGACTAAAAGACAAGACTATAATCTGAGGACATGGCTTCATGACGCACCTGCCATCCATGCTGGTGACAGAACAGCCAGACTTGTCTCTTTTGTAAGAAAGAATTCCGTGATTTCTTTATCCAAATGGACTTCTCCTCTAAAAACTTGGAGAGAAGAAGACTTTTAGAGATTTTCCTTTTTGTCTCTGCACAACTTAAATAACCTTCAACAATCTCTTCTTTTCCCATTTACCAAAGAGTGGCCTTCTGCCTGGGACTTTATGGCAAATAGTGACAAAGGCTGGTGGTGTCAACTGCTGTTGAGTCAAGCCCCACGACTCAAGAGGACTTTATCTGTCACAGCACGGAGCCGCATCTGGCCTTCCTTCATCCTCACAGCGCCATTGGTGCGGCCATTATGCCAAACATCTCATTGAGGCTCTCTCTCAGTTTCCATGCCCTTCCGCTTTACAAAGCACGGTGTCCTCCAGGAATCATTCTTTGCTGATGACACGTCTGTAGTAAGGGAGACGATGAGTATCTCTCCATCCTTGTGTCCACATAGGAGTTTGCTTCTTCCAAGATCAATTTGTCAATCCTGCTGACAGTCCCCGGTTTATTCAATATTCTATGCCAATGCTGCAGCTCAAGGGCTTCCGTTCTTTGTCTCCCTTCTTCCGTTGCCAGCTTTGACCTGCATCTGAGGCAATTGAGAAGACCAGGGCTTGGGTCAGGCCTACCTTCGCTCTCACAGTGAGGTCTTTGGGTTACGACACATTATAGAGATGTTTTGCAGGAGATTTGCCCAATACAGTAGGTCATTGGATTTCTGGATGGCCGCTTCCACGAATGATGATTGCTGTTCCAAGCAGCATGACGTCTTTGATCAAGTTGATCTCTTCTCCGGGGACAAAAGTAAACAGAGCCCGACTGTTTCAAGTCATTCTCAGGCCTTTTGGCAAATTCTCACCCTGTGAAGAAAAGTGTTTCAGAAATGATTCTGCATAGATTCATCGAACAATTGGGAAAGAAAAGAAAAAAGTGAGAAAGAAGAGAAAAACAGGAATTGAGAGGTGGCTGTCTAGAAGATTGTGCTTAGGATTTAAATCCAAGTTCCGGCGCCGTGGCTTCTTGTTGTTAGATGCCAGCGGGTCAGTTCTGCCTCACGGCCACCCCGCATGCAGCAGCATGAAACACCGCCCGGGCCGGTGCCATCTTCCCCATCCTTGCCATGCTTGAGACCGTCCTTGCAGCCACCGTGTCGACCCAGCTTGTCCGAGGGTCTTCCTCTTTGTCACTGCCCCCTCACTTTACCAACCACCACTTTGTCTGTCAGTTGGGCAGACTGTGTTGGCTTGTGTGTTGCTGTGATGCCGGCAGCGTTGCCGTTGGCATTTCCAATACCAGCAAGGTCACCCAACCTGAACAGGTTTCAGAAGAGCTTCCCGATTCGGCAGACTGAGCTCAGACTGCGAAGAAGGAACGGGCCGTTCATGTCAGCCCCTGAAAGCTTTGTGACTAGCAGTATGACACGTGCCTCATTATGAAGGGTGGGAAGACTAGGCAATTCTACCGGGGTAGAGAAACAGCATGTTTCATACAAAGGAAAATAAAGAGAAGGCCACAGCGAAAGGCAGAAAGGTTCAAATTCACTGCTCAGCTTTCTTCTTGCCTGTATAGGGGTGATTCTACGTAGTGTTATCAGCCTGCAGAAAAGACCAGCTAGCATTATTTAAAATTAGCTGATTATAGAAAGTGTTCGTTACATGCAAGTTGGGGAGGACATGCAGCAATGCAATCGGATAGGCTGAAGGGAAAAATGAAGGAGAACAGACTGGTGGCTGCAACGTGGACATAACATGCACGCTTCAGACTGGTTTGATCAAGGCTACCTGAGCAGGTATCCATGTACCATGTGGTCTAGGGAAACTGCGAACAGGGATTGGAACTATGATAGTCTCATGGCTTTCTTACCTCTCTCTGAAGTGGAGTTTTCCCATCAGTGATGAACATCAGGCTCACCAGCCTGCTACAGAGGCTCCATGACTAGAAAATGTCTAGACCTCTGGATGAGGGGAGTCTTCGCCAATCAATGAAGAAACGGGGACTTTCTTAGTTTGCAACCAAAACGTCAGTGTGTTCAACTGATCAAGGTCTGGAACTATTAAGAAAAGCGTTTTTCTTCAATGGATCGTTTCCATTCAATTCTGTTTCTTAAATGAGTATCTAAGGAGCCCTCGTGGTGCAATGGTTAAGTGCTTAGTTATGAACCGAAGGCAGATAGTTTGAACCTACCCAGCGTCTCCTCAGGAGAAGGCGCTGGAGATCTGCTTCAGAAAAGACTCCAGCTAAGCAAGCCCCAGGGGGCAGTTCCACTTTGTTCTGTGGGCTCACTGAGGGGCAGCACCAAGGAGGCAGCACCTAGCAAGGACACTGCTGAGGGTCTACTGGGATGCAGGTACAGCCCCAGGCTCTGGGGGATACCGTGATTAGAGAGGCTTACAGTGTTTTGGAGGAAGCTGTTATACATGAGAATGAGTCAAAAAGTGTGGTTACAAAATCATAGACACCTTTGTTAAACAAGACTGTCAACACGTGAAGCGACTCTTTCCCCACACGTCCTTCACCTAGGTCTCCAAACTTCAGAAAGGGTGTGCTCACCTCTCGGACTCTTCTCTCAAGAGCTGTGTGCTCTTGGGTTTAACCCCACATCAAAACGGGAGGGGAAGCTCTTCGAGGGACTCAATCACATTCCTTGGAAATGTCCTTTGAGTCTGGGGAGCATAAATAAGTCTGAAGGGGAAGATCAGGTTGTAGGGTTGATGGAGTAAGGTTTCCCAGGGCAATCCTCAGAGGACAGCCAGGTTCCTTTTGAAAAGCGAGCAAGTGTGTTGTGATGGAAAAATCCCTTGGTGCAACTTTTCCGGCTTTTTTTCTCACGGCTCAGTTTTAAATTTTCTTAAAAGTGCTTTATAATAAGCCCCCAAGACCACTCTGTGCCCTTTGAGAAAATCGATTGATTTGAGTCCCTTGGGAATCCTCAAAGAACAGCCACAATAATGTGAGCTGACCTCTGTTCCTGGTACATTATCTCCCATCGTAGTACATACCCTTGACGAGAGCATTGAACGAGTGACCCAAAAAAGAGGCTTAAACATAACAACCATTGTGAGGGGGGCGAAGGACTGGGTGGGGTTTCCTTCTGTTGTCTACATGGGTGATGTGAGGAGGAACCGACACCACAGCACCTAGCAACAACAACAACAACAACAACAACTATACTGGGAAGTCACTTTAACCCCTGTGATCTCTTGACTGCTGCTTCCACAAGCACGGATTATGGACCCAAATGACAGGTAGCTAGATTACGGACAAGGGGCATGGTGTCCATCAGAATGCCTTCCCTCAGGATCACACAGGCTGGCGTGCTTCTTCCTTATGGACTTTGTTGCTTCTCAGCTAGATGGCTGCTTGTTTGTCTTCAAGCCTTTAAGACCCCAGACGCTGTCTTTTGGTAGCGGGAACCATCAGCTTTCTTCACCACATTTACTATGCTCCCATTTTGTCTTCAGGTCATCTGTAAACAACTGGATATCCCCTTACCGAAGGGTCACAAGGAAGAGATGATTCAGTCAGGGTGTAGTGTAGCACCGGTGAAACATACAACTTTCCTCCAGTTCAGTGGTTTTCAACCTTCCTAATGCCTTGATCCTTTAATACAGTTCCTCATGTTGTGGTGACCCCCAAACATAAAATTATTTTTGTTGCTAGTTCATAACTGTAATTTTGCTACTGTGGTGAATTGGGCAACCCCTGTGAAAGAAAGGGTCTTTCGATCCCCCAAAGGGGTCATGACCCATAGGTTGAGAACCGCTGCTCTAGTTCTTTACTGCTTCCTCTCCTCCATTATAATGATCCGAAATCTACCTTACAAATCCAGCTAGACCAGAGTATGTACATGGGTTAAACAGCTGGAAACACAGAGAATCCGGGACAGAAAAACCCCTCAGGACCAATAACAAGAGTAGCAATACCAGGAGGGTGAGGGTAAGGTGGGGGGACAAGGGGGAGTTGATCACAATGATCTACATATAACCCCCTCCTTGGGGGGCAGACAACATAAAAGTGGGTGAAGGGAGTCATAGGTCAATGTGAGACATGAAAATGTTTTTTCTAAATTAAGAAGGGTTCATGAGGGAGGGAGAGTGGGGGAAGGAGGGGGAAAATGAGGAGCTGATGCTAAGGGCTCAAGTAGAAAGCAAATGTTTTGAACATGATGATGGCAGCAAATGTACAATGTGCTTGACACAATGGATGCATGTATGGATTGTGATAAGAGCTGTAAATGATTAAAAATAAAATGCCTACCCTCAACGAAAATCAACTGGCCCTGCCACCGTCGAGGGGTTGGAAAGGAGTCTGGCACACATTTCAACACCAATGGGAAAACACCGAGGCACCAGCAAGGTGACATCATGCAGATGCCCCTGAACTCAGCCAACAAGGTTGACCAGTATCCTCACCATGCCATCTCAAGTATTGTAGGAGGA
>NW_022111373.1:136340906-136342342 GCF_000313985.2 Echinops telfairi
TATGGCTTGAAACAAGCAGACCAAGTTCAAGGGTGCTTCAAAGAGTTCCTGTAAAAAATGGAATGAAAATAAGATGGAATTTCTCCCCAAACTTTCAAAATTCCCTTTGTATTGCTTGGCCTATATGTATATACAATATCAGACAACCACTTTGATTTATTATACATGTGTGTATAGATGTATATACTTACATGTGTATTTACATCTATACACACATGTATATATAGCTATATAAATATATACAACATTGACTAAATTACCCATGTGTTTCGTCTCTTGTAGACAGACCCCGGGGTCTATTGATGAAATCATATTTCATGCTAATGTTCCCCTATTTGAAATAACTTAATGAATTATTGATTGTGTCTGCTCAGCACGACCAGAATCAACCACCAAAATGGTGGGCGGCAACATGGCATGGGCGGTGGGCGAAAGACAGGTGAAGTCTTCATGCCTGCAGCAGCAGAGACCCTGGCCAGGTGATGATCTGGGCCAGGTGGTTTGGAATGGGAGAAATGAATTATTTACTCAGAGATGAAAAATTTGAGAGTGCATTTGGCTCATTTGGAATTCTGAATCGGAACCAAGGCACATACATCACAGGGAGCCTAGAAGTTTGTTTTGTGTTGTTTTTACACAGCGATGAAAAAACTAGCTCAGAGACGGATGGTATTGGCGAGTTATTTTTCAAAGCCAATTTTTCGTTGTTCAAGCTAGAAGACCCAGAGAAAATCTTGGAGTAGAAATAAGGCTCTGGGGAAAAGAAATAAAGGAAGTGTTCCTTTGGCATACATCGTGAGGACGCCCCAGCGGCTCTTCATCAGCTGCACCACTGTGTCCTAGTGCTGGCTTGGATAGAAGTCTGCCATCGACTGGCGAGATAGAGGAAGCCGGATGAAGTCACCTTAGAGGCAGCTAGGCTGGGAACCTCATCCCCACGCCTTCCGTTTGGCTGGCTTCTGCCTGTGTGGCGGAATGCTCCGCACCCTAAGTGCTAGTTCCAAAGTTACCTAAGTTGGCAAAGAACTTCCCGAAACCACGGGGCCAGATCCCCAGGCTGCTGAGGAAAATTGATATTGACCAAGCTACCCACGCCTCAGCCATTTCTGGACTCTTTCGACAGTTACGCCATCACCTTTCCCTCAGGAAACACAGCCATTGATTATTTGTCTGAATGATAGCAATGTGGTGTTCTCCCACAAATGCAGAGTGCTTCGCTCGCAGAACAGATGGAACCGAAAAGGACGGTCCGGTACCTCACCGGCGGAAAGGACTCCTGGCCAAGCAGGACAGGGTGGAGGGCATGAAGCAGACTTGCCGGCCACTTGTAGATGCACAGGCCTCTGGGGGGCAAGACAAGGGTCAGGGGACAACAGAGCGTTCATTTCAAAGTCATTTTGCCCTCTCTTTCCTGGGTGGTGCCAACTGTTAATGCG
>NW_022111373.1:136343140-136349289 GCF_000313985.2 Echinops telfairi
TACAATTGTGCATTACTGAACCCAGAAGTAGTATTACTGAACTCGTAGGAGTAGCAGCTGGTGGGGGCTGGCACCCCACCTCCCTCAGCGTCTTTATTTTTTTTTAATTTAATACTACAAGTCCTTCCCCAGGGATCAGTCCCTCCTGGCAACAGGTCCAGAGTACGCACGATGACGTCTCGCCACCCTTGCCTCTAAGGCACACTCTGGCTGTACTTCTTCTAAGACAGACTGGTTGGTTCTTTTGGCAGTCCCTGGTACGTTCCATATTCTTTGCCAGCACCATCATTCAAATGCTTCGATTCTTCCTTGGTCTTCATTATTCAATGTCTAACTTTCACATGCATAGGAGGCAATGGAAAATACCAGGGCTTGGATCAGGCACACCTTAGTCCTCAAAGTAACATCCTTGCTATTCAGTGCTTTAAGGAGGCCTGTGCAGCACATTTCCTCCTTGCCATGATCCTGACTCATAACAACCCTGTATACGATTTCCAAGGCTGCAAATGGGAGCAGACAGTCATACCTTTCTCTTCGTCAACCACTCAGACCCCTCAAAAGAAACCCTTGGCAATCCATCGCGGGGTTGGGGGTGCGTGGGCGGTGGGGAATGGGGAGAGAGGCGAAATCAGCCACGAAAATCCCATGAAGCACAGTTACACTCTGACACACGTGGGTCGCCGTGAGTTGGAATCGACTTCCAGGTAACTGGTGATACTTTGGGAAAGACATCTTTTTAGGGTCCTCCAATTCCCAGGCGCGTGTTGGAATTTAAATTGAATGTGGCTGCTTTGCTTCTGGCAGCTTTTGGAAAGCAATGGTTCGTAATTTGGTTTGAGAGGGATTTTGTTTCCCAGGAGACATTTGGCAACATCTGGAGGCACTTCTGTTTGTTACAACTTGTGGGGAGGAGAGGGGAGCTATCGGCATCCAGTGGGTAGGGGTCTGGGGTGTTGTTCAATTTCTCACAATGCATGGGACTGTCATCCACAATGAACAGTGAACTGGTTCTTACTGTCACCAGTGCGGAACCATGGGAGGATGGGCCAATTGGATGGCCAAGGAAGAACTAAAGTGAAATTAGCAAGGTCAAGTTCTTCTAACTAAGGGAGGAAAAGACACAGTGAGGCAATGATTTCATATTCCTGTCAGGTGTATGGAGTTACTGGCCAGCGTTGGCTCGTCTCGCTCCATGGCTTTGAATCACTTGGCTACTTGCCCAGAGCCTCGAGGTTGTAAGTGATTTGCATATAATGATGTGTTTACATAAAATATGTAGTTATAATAAATACAAACAACAGTGTTTTGTTTTTAATGACTATTCACTGAGTACTTACTGGGCCTTGACAGTGTGGGAGAAAAAAAACGGATGTATATCCAGATATGTTGTTGCTTTTGTTACGTGCAGACAAGTCAGCTTCCACTCATAGCAACCCTATGTTTAGACAACAGAAGGAAGCCCCGCCCCATCCAGGCCCATCCTCACCGTCCGGCTCTGTTGGAGCTGGTTGCAGCCACTGTGCCAATTCATCTCCTTGAGGGTCTTCTTCTTTTTTGGTTGACCCTCGACCGAGCACGAGCACGGCATCTTTTTTCTTCTGATGATATCTGATGTGCGCAGCTCTTTCTTCTCACTCCGAGTCATGCCCTCTCAGCAAGCGAAGGTCCCAGAAGGTTTGCTCATTCAGGTCTCGAAGGGAGACCCGACTTTGAAGCGACAGCTCTTCCCAGGTGTAACAGGGACGGAAAAAGTAGCAGGGATAGGTTCAGTCGGCACTCACACTGCCAAAACCCCTGCCACCGACCCGGTTCTCACTGGCACTGAGCCTACAGACCGCAGAATGGTCCCTGTGTGGTTTTGAGGAGGTAGATCTTTTACGACAGTAGGGACCCTCATATTTCTCCTGTGGAATCCACCACCCCGCCGGGGCCCATCGGTAGCCATACTAAACGCATTGCCTTTGAGTGGAGTCCAATTCATACTGACTCTACAGAATGTTTTCAAGAGCAGGAAGCCTCATTATTCTCCTGCCCAACTGTTGTTGGGTTTAAATTGCTGCCAACCTTGTGGGTAGTAGCCCAATGACTCCCCCAAAGTGTCACTGTGTGAGTCTGGGTGGACTAGAGAAACAAATTCATAAACTCGCATATTTATATAAGAAAGAGGTTTATATACAAGAGCAATTGAATGTTGAGAAAACATCCCAGCCCAGTCCAGATCAAGTCCATAAGTCTGATATTAGCCCACATGTCTGATACCAATCTATAAAGTCCTCTTCAGATTCATGCAACACATGCAATGATGCTGAATTTAGGAAGATCACAGGCCAGTGGGCTGGAAGTCTTCTGGATCCAGTGGTGTTGTAAGCATCACAGTGCTGCCAGGGGTCTCCACATGGCTTCTCTGGCTCCAGAGGTCTGGTTGCATCAGAGTACGTCCATGTGGCTTCTCCAGCTAGTCCATGTGTCTTGTCAGTAGGGCGCGTCTCAAGGAGTGAGCAGAGAGAAAGAGGTGTCTCTTGCCTCCAAGGAGGAAATCTAGGAGTTCCCAGAATTCTCAGGAGAAGGCCACACCTACACAGAGGCCTCATTGGCTATGATCTGATTGATAGACTAGACTCCACCCCTTCACTCTTAATTCTCAAATTGCAAAATGATTATATAACTACCACAGTCACCCTGGCTCCATCCTCGTAGCCTGGCTACCCAGAAATGCTCATAAATCCTCATCGCTCTCTCTCTCTCTCACACCCGTGTGTGGATGTGTTTATACCCACCCCACCTGGTGACTCTGTTATGTGCAGCTTCTCCCCTTCTCACCGTATCCCTCCAAATCAATGCTACTAACACTCGTGCTCCCAATTCCCGGCTGATGCTTTCTTTGCCCTCAATGAGCATGAGAATGCTTTATTTCTCTGGGCCCCCACCAAGCTGCCCAATATCATGGGCACTGTGGTACAGAGTGAGCTGGCACTAGTAAGTGGTGTGACACTGGCCCCATCTCAGGACCAACTTCTGTGGGACACTGTTTCCAAATGTCTCCTGGCTGAAGTCACACTGAAGCCAGGCTTCCTATATGACCCTCAGGCATCTCCTTCCTACCTGTTGTGTCACATACAAGAGAATGAAATGCTTAGTCCAGCCAACTTTAACGGTTTCTGTCTTTTCCTTTTTTTCAAGGAGCTCTGGTGGCATGGTGGGCTTCATGTTGGACTTAGAATGGCAAAGTTGGTGGTTCAAAGCCACCAGCTACTCCTCTGGAGAAAGACGAGGCTGTGGGTTCCCGTAAAGATTTACAGTCTCAGAAATTCTATGTGGGGTCACTATGAACCAGGTAGACCTGCTGGCAGTGGATTGGGGTTTTCCTTGTCTCTGAGCTCACAGTCAAGGAAGAAGGATGGAGTGCCAAGTGCGGCTGTATATGGATTCACACCGGTGATTGTTCTCAAGGCTGCTCCCTAGCCCTAGACGACAGGGACCAGTAAAGCAGTTGGTGGTGGGTTCATGCTGACTCAGGGCGACCCAACGTGTTTCTGAGTAGAACTGTTCTCTTTTGGGTTTTTAATGGCAGTCTTTTGTTTGTTTTCAAAAGTGGACCGATAAGCCTTTCTTCTAAGGTGCTCTGGGTGGGATTGAATCTCCGAACTTTCCATTAGCAGTTGAGCGTAAACCCTTTCTTTCACTTTCCAGAGACACCAGGGTGGGTTTACCTTGTCCCTTTCTCATAAACGTCCTGAATTACAAAGAGTTACATCTGATGACTTGCAACAAGGTTAGTCTCGCTCTCTCAGCTTCAAGTTTTCATCGTGATGGTCTTCCTGTGAGCATCTTGATACACGTTTCGTGGCATGTGAGAAATGGCTGTTTGGGGGGCTGAGAAATATGCTTTGCACATGTTTAGGTAATCAAGTGAGCCCATCCAAGGAAAGACGCCTTGGTGGCAACAGTTGGTTGAGCATTGGGCTGCTAACCTAAAGATTGGTGGTTCAAAGCTATCAGCTGCTCTGCAGGAGAAAATGTCGCTGATCTGTTCCCACAAAGATATACTTCCTAGAAAACCCAAGGGAGCAGTTTTATAGGGTTCCTATTAGGTCGGTATGAGTCTGAAGCAGCTAGACGGCAGTGGGTTTGCTGTTGACTTCCTTTTAATCAAAGGCGTGGATGAATCAGCAAACGAGGGAGGCTGGGCAGATTTTTTTTTAACCTTTTAGATTAAAATTCCAAAGATAGAAACTTCATGACCTCTTCTCAGCCTATCTCAATATTTTATGCTAGTATGCCCAACGAGAATCCCTCTAGCTTGAATTTAAGCTAATTTCTGTTTCTTCGGCTCTCCACCTGAGTTTCCTTCCTCTAGCTCCATTCCCAGACCACCCTTTGTGTTGACAGGGTAGGAGGAGAAGGAAGGTCAAGGCTGTGTTCTCAAAGTGGGGTTTTCTGGGGAGCAGTGGTTATTGCCAAATCTGAGCATGGCACAGGACCGGGCAGTCCTTAGTTTCATGATGCATGGGGTTGCTATAGGTGGGGACTGAGGGCCCCAAACAATGACGATGACAAATCACATAGCAAAGGGGACCATTTCCCTTGATCATTCTTGATATCTGGTTGCATTAAAAGTAACAAAAAATCCTTCAGACACCTGGTGCGAGGGGCTTAGATTGCCATTTTAAACCCATAGAGAAAAATGCTGATTCATTATTTTCTCCTGGCGAACCTATATGATATAATCAATGCTCAAATCCAAACTTAAAAAAAAACCTATCTCTTTGATAGACCCTCTGACTCTGATTAAAACCAGAAACCCCATCCCACTACCATCGGGTAAATCTCACTCATTCCAGCTCTGTAGGACGGAGAACTACCTGATCCTGAAGGTTTCTGAGGCTGGATATCTTCACTGAAACAGACAGTCTCATTTCTCTCCTGTGGGTGACTGGTGTGTTCGAACCTTTGACCTTTAGGTTTGAAGGCCAACCTTCAAATCTTTAACCCACTGCACCACTTGTGCTTTTCATTAAAGACATGAAAATACCCACTTTGGTCTCCCCAGAGTACTGTTTCCACAAAACACCGCAAGGCATCTTGTCACCAGACTCCTAATGATCGGCCCTTTGAGTTCTGATTAGGTACAGGGATATTTCAAAGGATTCTTGAGTGGCAAAACACATGGAGGTTTTTTACGTGGCTTTTAAGATCTATAACTGCCCTTCCCCCAACTATCACTCTTAAACATTTTTATTGGGCTGTAATTCACATTTCATACATCTCAATAGTCGAGTCGTTTAAAGAGGAGTTGTACAGTCATCACCCCAATCAATTTCAGAACATTTCTTTCTTGTGCTCCTTGTTATTAGCTCTTTCCCCAACCCCCTAGGTGGCACAAACAGTTAAGTGCTTGGCTAGTACTTAAAAGGTTGATGGTTTGAACCCACCCAGAGGAGCCTCGGAAGAAAGGCTTGGCAGCTGGCAACTTCAGGGCTTTGAAAACGCAGGTGGGTTTGGCTGTGCTGCGTGTGGAATCGCCATGAATTGCCATCTGCTGGCCGGCAAATCCCAGCGGCACATGAAAGATGCTAATGCTATGTGCGATCTTAGCGGACCTGGAGTTTAACCGGCCTTCTTGGCAGGAACGCACACCAGGCCTCACATCTTTGCCCAGAATGTAGCCTATAAATCAATATCCTTCCTCGAAGAATTTAAGGGGCCCACCTTGAGCAGTAGTATTTATCTTGTTGGGTCTGTCTCGGTCAAATTAATCTCCTGCCACCAGAGCTGCCTGGCTGCTATCGGTCAGAAAGAGCTCTAGAAGGGAGGTGTCCACTTCGCTCCATGGCTCTAGGTGGGTGAAAGGCTTGCTTAAGGATGTCAGCACTTGAGAATGTGGAACCAGCTTTTGATCTCTCAGCGGCCTGTTCACTAGGAAGCAGTGTACAGGCAAGAGAATGGATAGGACAGTTTCCTTGGGTGAACTCATGAACCATTCATTCATAGCCATGCTCCCACTCATTTTAAAACTTGTTTCTCATGAGTTTATTTTGGACTTAAAAAATAATTTTATTGGGGGCTTGTACAACTCTTATCACAATCCATCCATCCATCCATCCATTGTGTCAAGCACATTTGTACATTTGTTGCCATCATCATTCTCA
>NW_022111373.1:136350234-136351923 GCF_000313985.2 Echinops telfairi
TATGTACATGCCTGTATTTAGACCTCTATAAATGCCCTTTGCCTCCTAGTTCTTTCCTCTATTTCCTTTTACTTTCCTCTTGTCCCACCATCATGCTCAGCTTTCTTTGGATTTCAGTAATTCCTCTTGGTTACATTGCCCTTGATCAAGCCCTACCAGGCCTCTTACACCCTCCTTGCCACCAATTTTAGATCACTTGTTGTTCCCTTGTCCCTGGGTTTGTTAACACCACTTCCTTTTCCTCCACCTCCCCCTCCCCCATGTCCCCTGGATCTGTCGGTCCCGTTGTTTCTCCTCCAGATTGTTTATCTCACCCAACACCTCTATGGGAGAAAGACCTGGTGATTTGCTCCCCTAAGATTACAGCTTAGAAAACCCTCGAGTCCAACCCTGATGTGTTGTGCAGTCTTGCTGTGAGTTGCAATAGACTCAATAGCACATAGCCATAACCCCGGAACAATATTTGCTTTCCATTAGTCATCCCTTGCCAGCCTTCATGCCCAGGAGATCCTCCACCCCACAGGTAAGAATGAGTTCCCAGGAGACCCTTCTATTAATAAAGTCATTCAACCACCTGGTCGGGTTTTGCACTTGTGGTAGTTACATCATCTGGTGTCAGATTGGGACTTGAGAAGATTAAGAGTGAAGGGGTGGAGTCTAGTCTGTCTACCGGATCATAGCCAATGAGGCCTCTGTGTGGCATAGCTTTCTCCTGAGAATTCTGGGAAATCTGTTTTTTCCTCCTTGGAGGTGGAAGAGACTCTGCTCACTCCCTTGGAGACGCTATGCTGACAAGACACATGGTACTACGCTGATAGATCCCATGCCCTGGGAACTCAAGGAGCCACATGGAGATCCTTGCCAGCACTGTGATGCTTCTACCCACCACTGGAGCCATAAGATTTTGCACCCACTGGCCTGTGAGTGTCCTGAATTTGATGTCATTGCCTGTGTTTAGTGAGTCTGAAGAGGACTTTATAGATTGGTATCGGACATATGTGCTAACATCAGACTTATGGGCTTCAACTGGACTGGGTTGGAATGCTTTCTTAATGTACAATTACCTTTTATATAAAACGCTCCTTATACACATATGAGTTTCTATGGATTTGTTTCTCTAGTCTACCCGGACTAACTCAAAAGTGGACCAATCACCATCTGAATTCAACATCAGATGGTTAAACGGAACACATCAGAATGGCTATTTCAGAGTTACCAATGATTCTGTCTGCCTTAAAGTTTCCTGGTGGCATAGTGGTTGAGCATTCAACTGAGAACCAGAAGGTCAGCTGTTTGAACCCACCAGCTGCTCCCTAGGAGAAAACGTCCAATGCCCTGCTCCCATAAAGAATATGCAGCCTAGGACACCCTATGAAGGCAGTTGTCCTCTGTCACCTGGGGCCCCTGTGCATTGGGGTTGACTCTGTGGGGCTGGTTTTCGTTCTGTTTTCTTTCACTATCTACCCCATGCTACCATTGCTCACATATCTCCACCGGCTGTTCTACTCAAATAACAGACTTGCCACGCTGTCTCCCTTTTCCAAATGGCCTGGTTGCTCCAGGCCAAGTGGCACAGCCCCCATCGCTTTCATATCGTGGACACTCAATACATCTACTCCCCTGCTGAGCCAGAAAGGGATAATTTGGATGAATATTTTATCAGTTCAAAATACCTCAAAGATTCGATCT
>NW_022111373.1:136352719-136368177 GCF_000313985.2 Echinops telfairi
TCTCCAGTGGCCTACTAATGGGCTTTGGATCTCCACTCCGCACTCCCCCCATCATTCACTATGGTAAGATTTTTTGTTCTGATGATGCCTTACACCTCTCGGTGGTTTTTAAGACTTGCTTCGGGCAGGAGCTTTGTTTGCTGTGACGATGTGAAGGATGGTTTGCTCTTTGCATTCGGAGGGGATACGACCCCCACCCCCACCCCCACCCCGCGGCAGTTGGGCATGTGCTTTGAGATGTTTAGATGTTTTGCCAAGAGAGCAGACCAGGTTTGGTGACGCCATTTGTAGCTCTCCCTTGCCATCCTGATGATAGGCATGCATTTCTGATGCCGGCTAGGGGACACATTCCAGCTATCACCACAAGCAGAGACAAACAAATTGCTTGCCTGGGGATTTGATCTTACGCCACTGGCCTCATTAACACGGTGCACTAACCAACTAGGGTAGCCACGGGCATGCAATTATAACCCAGCATGAATCAAATCTGGTGTAGGGTCCTGAAACTTGACCTTTAAATATATCCATTAGCCATGATGAATCTCTGTGGAGGCATGTGACCTTTCCCCAGAAATGCACTGCAGATGGTCTACTGTCATCATTAAGCTAAGTTTATTCCCCCGCCCACCCAAATTTCATCAAGATAGAGGCCTTCACGAACCTCAAGGACATACAATTCAATGTTTTTCAAATATCAGTATTTATCTGTGATTGGGATTGATCTGTGGCTTCGTCATTCCTCGCTGAATGTTGCTTTCCAAGCTTCTTTTTAGGGTCGGGGCATGTTTGAACCACATCTGAATTTAGGTCTGTCCTGTTTGCATTTGCACTTGTGTGGGGGAATACCCTTATGGAACTAGATCCCTAATATTAGAGCACTACTTGAAGAAAAGGGCGCTATTGAAATGCTAGAAAGTAGGAGGGAAGCCAGGAGGGTGTTGTTTAAAAACAAAACCGTACACAGTTTTGCAGCTGATGTAGCCCTGCAGACCATTTCTAAATCAGACACGTCCTGACATGGCACGGTGGAGCTGTGGGACTCAGAACCTGATGGGACTGCCTGGTTTTTCTGGGTCTCACACGCTTTCCACTTTGACAGCTCCCCTTGTTTTCTGTCTCTCGTGTTAGTGGGAACTGTTCGTGTTTTCCTTCTCTGACAAGTTTCCGCCTTCTGCAGCTTTTGCAGGTTTGACAGCCATTTCAAACCAGGGGAGGTTTTACGGACATGACATCCTTGAAGGAAATGAGCTTGCCATAGGAATAGACAACAGATTGCTCAGCTCTGTGCACCTTGATTATTGTGGTTTATAAATAAATTCCTTCATCCCCTTCTCTTCCTGCTCATTCTACCATCCAGATATTTCCCTGATTCCACACACCTTCTGCTGTAGCTGGGACCCAGGTCTGTCCAGAACACACTCAGTTCTCATATGATTGCAACAGCTCCCTCCCATCGCTTGCCTCCAGTCTCCCAAAACCAAACTCACTGCCCTGATGCTGACTCATAGTGACCCTGTAGGACAGGGTAGAACTGCCCCAGTGAGTATCCAAGACTGTACCTCGTTACCTCCCTATGAATCTGCCTGCCATCATTTAGAAAAGGCAAGTGAATCATTCCTAAGAGTTTCCATTGCTCTCATGATAAGGTTCTCAAACTCTGTCATATCTTATAAGGAAGGATTTTTACATGAGTGTTGTATGGGTACCGAGTAGTGTGTGTGTGTGTGTGTGTGTGTGTGTGTGTGTGTGTGTGTGATGGCTTCATTTTAGGTCTCAAAATTAGACATTTTGCTTTTCCTTGAAATGGAACTACTAAAGTTCATGTTGCATTTGAATTGTGGCGCTGGGGAAGAATATTGAACGCACCGTGGAGTGCTGACAGGACAAACGGATCCTTACTGGGAGAAGTAAGGCTAGGGTCCTCCTTAGAGGCAAGGATGGGAAGCCTTGGTCTTTTATACTTTGGGGATATTATCAAGAGAGACTGGGTCCTGGAGAAAGCCGTCACGTGTGGTACAGTGGAGGGACTGCAGAAAGAAGGCCCTGGACGAGATGGATGGACACAGTAGCTGCATCTATGGGCCCAGGCACAGGAACAATTGTGAGGATGGCCGAGGACCGGGCAGTGTTTGGTTGGGTTGTGCATAGGGTTGCTATGGGTCAGGGCCAACTTGATGGCACTTAACGACATAATTGAGGTATTTGTATTGAAGCACTAATTTAAAAGCAATCACTTAAAATACCCAATTTTAATAACTCTTGTTGGACATTTTTTTATGTCCTAGTATATTGGGAGCCTAAGACAGGGGACAGAGCCCTGGCGGGGTAGTGGTTATGCATTGGGCTGCAATCCTCAGGGTCAGTAGGTCAAAACCACCAGCTGCTCCACAGGAGCAGTGACATGTGAACAGTGGCAGTCTCAGAGACCCGCAGGGGCAGTCTCCCCTGTCCGAGAGGGTTGCTATGTGTGGGCATCAACTCGGTGATGGCAGTGAGTGAGTGTGAGGCAGTGTGGTTCACTGGCAGAATTCTTGCCCTCCATGGGGGCGCCCCAAGTTCCCTTCCTAGCCAACATACCTCATGGACTACTACCACCTCTGGGTCACTGTGGTGCTGAATGGGCTACGGAGGGGCTTCCAGACTAATAAGGATGAGGAAGAAAAGCTGGATCACACTGGCCCTCAGAGTCACGGGCCAACTTGATGGAAGCTAACAACAAGGGCAGCAATGTACCTCAACGGAAGTTTACACATTTCTGCGGAAATGCAAACATTTAAATATCCAATTTGAACAACCCCCTTTTGATGAGTCCTTGAGGCCTTTGATGAGTAAGGAGCCCAGGGTGTTTGCTCGTTGGGCTGCTAACCAAAAGGTTAGCCTTTCAAAACCACCAGTAGCTCTGTGGGAGAAAGATGTAGCTTTCTACGGCTCATGAAGAGTTACAGTCTGGGAAACCCACAGGGGCAGTTCTACACTGACCTAGAGGATTGCCCAGTCAGCGTCAACTTGATGGCAATGAGTGGTATTTTCTAATACTGGGGGGTCTAAGGGAAGCCGACTTGATTGGACTTGGCTTCTCTCAGAGAGGCTCGGTTGACCATCGATTGCATCTCCCCTAATCTTCTTGGTGCATTTCCTTCTCTGCTCTCCTACACCCCTGCACACCCTAGCTCCGTATCTTCCACCTTCTTAACCATTTCATGCATGCTTTCTCGCATGTGAATCTTCCACTTAGTGGTCTCGTTCCCCTTTGCCTCCGGTCTCACTGAATTCAACTCCAACTTCGACTGTTCAAGTCTCAGTTTAAGCCTCCTTTCCTCTTTCTAGAAATTTCTTAGCTACAGCTAAGGCTCTCACCACCCGCCTCTCATTCACACGTCAGCACCTTCTCACCTCCCTCCCTCCCTATGCTGGCAGATTTGTTTGCCCAGCTAGGCTGTGAGACCTGTGAGATTAGAGGCCTTGGCAACCTTGCTCATTAGGGTATTGCAGGAGTCGAGGCACTGGAAATGTGAATGCTCTGGGAACAGAGAATTTGGTTAGTTCAAGGCACTGTCCACAGCATCCATGACAACATCTGGCTCATTGTTAACCAGTTGATGCCAAGTTAATATCAACTCACAGTGACCCCATGAGTTTCAGAGTAGAACTGTCTTACACCGGGTTTTCAATGGCAGGCTTGGGGGAAGTCAAACATCAGACCCTTCTTAGGTGTCTCTGAGTGGACTCAAACCTCCAACCATTTGGTTAGAAATCAGTCACTCCAAGTCACGGCCATCAAAGCAGCCCTGTGTGACAGGGAAGAATGTCACCCTGTGTGTTCCTTAGTGTGTTGTTCTTTACCGAAGTAGAAAGCCCCGTCTTCTCGTGCAGAACAACTGGTGGTTTTGAATTGCTGACCTTATGGTTAGCAGTCAAACAGGTAACCACTATGCCACCAGGTAAACCCTCAGTAACTATTCACAGAATGAGTCACACCCAAGTAATGGGACTGACAGGACACCATGACAAAGCAGAGACATTTGCTAAGGGACACAAATGTGATGACAGAGCATGATGTCATCCACTGATATATATGGACATGTCACAGAACACAATTTACCATTTTTCTAGCCTTCCCTATGGCTCCTCATTGATTCATCTTTAGAATCTAGGAAGTCATGCTTGTCAGCCATCAATTTGCTCTTGAATGATTTCTTGAAAAATGAATTTAAAGTAACTTGTTTCTGTGGAAGAAAATAATTGGTGACAATTATTTTAAAAAATGAATGGCCTTGAACTTTGTCTCACAAAAACTTGGCTGCATTTTTGCCCAGCTAACAAAAGATTCAAATTATTGAAAAGACTGCTGACTCTAATTAGCTACGGATGCCAGTAGGCCTTTGTGTTAACGTTTTTCTACCATAGCTTTGAACTCCGAAGTATGAAAGGAGAAAAGGCTAACCAGGTGGCATTTTTTTCATTTAAAACTGGAATGAACACTTCAGTGTTGAAATATGTTTCCAGAGGCTAAAGATCTTCATCTACTTTGCACAAAAGGCTCATGCACTACCACGAAGTCAATCCTAACCTGTATCGACCCAGTAGGACTGTAGATCTGCTCCTCTGGGTTTGTGAGACTATAAATCTTTAAGGAGTAGAAAGTCACAAAGTCATTTAATAAATCCAAATCTGATCTGTAGAAGGGTATAAAATCAACTGTAAACAAAGATTCTCAGTCAAATGCAACCTCTTAAACTGGCTGACTGTTGATCAGTTCTGTTTGGTACAGTGACTCTGTGTGCTTCGGGGGTGTATCCTTTCACCATACTTATTCAATCTACCTGCTGAGCAAATAATCTGAGGACTGTAGGAAGGCTAATTAAAACCCTGTGATGTGAGGATGATACCACCTTGCTTGCTTGCTGAAATCCAGGGGAACTTGAAGAACCTATTGGTAAAGATCAAAGACCATTGCCTTCAGTATGGATTACACCCCAACCTAAAGAAAACAAAAATTCTTACTACTGCAGCCATAAACATGATGAATAGAGCAAATATTGAAACTGTCAAGGATTTCATTTTACTTGGATCTGCTATCATGGAAACAAATGTCAAGAAATCAAAGGACATATTTATTGCATCGGGCAGATCTGCTGCAAAAGATTTCTTTGAATTGTTAAAGAGTGAAGATATCATTTTGTGGACTAAAGCATGCCTGATCCATGCCATGATATTTTCAATCACTTTAAGTGTATGTAGAAGCTAAAAAACAAATACTAAAGCCAGGAGAAAGATTGATGCCATTGAATTAGGGTGTTGGTGAAGAATATTGAATAAACATCATAGACTGTTAAATGGTTGAACAAATTTGTTTGGAAGAAGTACAGTGGGGGGGGTGGGGGGGTGGAGAATTACAGCCAGAATGATCCGTAAAAGCGGGAGGACAATACTTAGCCTTGCATACTTTGGACTTGTTATACCAGGAAGGACCAGTCCTTGAAGAAGGCATTGTCCTTGGTAAAGTAGTGGTTCTTACGTGCCTTCAATCAGCTCTGACTCGCTACAACCCTATGTGCAACAGAATGAACATAACCAGTTCCTGGGCCATCTTACACATTGTTCTTATGTGTGAGCCCATTGTTGCAGCCACTGTGTCAATCCATCTTGCCCAGGGTCTTCCTCCACTTTACTAAGAATGTCCTTCTCCAGGGACTGGTCTCTCCTGAAAACATGTCCAAAGAACACGAGACAAAGTCTCTCCATCCATGCTTCTAGGGAGCATAGGGCTGTACTTGTTTCAAGACAGGGGTTTTTGGGTGTTTTTATTTTCTGTTTTGTCTTTTGGCAGTCCATGGTACATTCAATATTCTTAGCACCAGAATCCAAATGCACTGATCTTCTTTGGTTTTTCTTATTCAATGTCCAAATTTCACACGCACAAGAAGAAACTGAAAATACCATGGCTTGGTTCAGGTGCAAGGGAATATATTTGCTTTTCTATATTTTAAGGAGGTCTTCTGTAGAAGATTTACCTGATGCAATGCATCCTTTAATTCTTGACTGCTGCTTCCAAGAGCAACAATTGTGGATCCAAGCCAGATGAAACCCTTGAGAATTTCAATCTTTTCTCAAGTTATCGTGAGGTTACCATGTGAGGATACAAGTTTTCTTTATATTAATGATATCCAGTTGTGAAGATTTTAGCTTTCTTCACATTAATTGTAATTCATACTGAAGGCTGCAGTCAGCAAGTGCTTCAATTCTCCTCACTTTCAGCATCAAGGTTGTGTCATCTGCACACTGCAGGTTGTTAACAAGCCCTCCTCCACCCCTGATGCTGCTTTCTTCTTTATATAACCCAGCTTCTCTCTTTATTTGCTCTGCATGGAATTAAAGATGCATAATGAGATGATACACCCCGGGCACACACCTTTCTTAATTTTAAACCATGTAATATTCTGTTCTCCTAATCTCACAACTGCTTCTTGATCCATAGACAGGTTCTGCATGAGCACAATGAAATGTTCTGGAATTCCCATATTTCTCAAGGTTATCCATAGCTCATTATGATCCATACATTCAAATACCTTGGCATAGTCAATAAAACACATGTAAGCATCTTTAGGATAGTCTCTGCTTCAAGCCAAGATTCAACTAACATTAGCAATGATATTCCTGGCTCTGAATTCTCTTCTGTATCCAGCCTGAATTTCTGACATCTCTCTGTTAATGTACTATTGCAACTGCGGTTGAATGATCATCAGCAAAATTTTACTTGTACATGATATTAATGATATTATTCTATAGTTTGCATATTATGTCAGTTTGTTGTACTGTGGCAGTTTGTGTGTTGCTGGAAATTATGATGATATTTCCAAATACCAGCAGTATCATCCAAGGTGAGCAAGTTTGAGCAGAGTTCCCAGACTAAGACAGACTATGAAGAAGGAATAGGCTGTCTGCCGCAAAGGAATTAGCCATGAAAACTTTATGGTAAAGTAGCTGTGTTAGGCAGGGTTCTCTAGAGGAACAAAACCAGGACATATATAAAAGGATAGGTTTATATAGCAAGAAGGAATAGAACAGCTAATTAATCCACACAGCAGTACAGAGGGCTCCGTTCAACTCACTTTCTCGTGGAACATTTAATACACTGAAGGTCCTTCAACTCATGAGGGCTGCTGGTCCAAGGTCAAGGAAACAGAATCTGCCTTCAGGCAAGACAAGCAGAGTCAGCCCACAGGCAGCAGACAGCAGTGTGGGGCAACAGCCAGTAAGAAGTGCAGGATTGTAGCTAGCAGGCCCCAACGAAGTCTCAAGCTCTAGCAATGTACACACTGACATGATCCACCAGTAGTAGTGTGGTCAAAGCAGGTCCTGACGGTGCCTCAAGCTCTAGCGATGCACGACCAGGTGACAAGATCCACGGTTGGCTTGGTCCAATAGGTAGTGCAGCACATGGTTGAAGCAAAGGTCTAGCTCAAGCAGCAGCATGCTGGTCCAGTCACCAGGGAGAAAGAGAGAAGGAAGCTGGCCTCAGAAAATATTTATCTTAGTCGCCCTCCAGTCAGGTTTTGGCCTGATTAAACTCTGGTCACGTGTTACTACGGAAGCCTCGTTGGCACAATAAACCTAACTATCACAGTAGCCAAACCCAACCTCTTTGCCATCTAGTCAATTCTGACCCCCAGTGACCCTATAGGACAGAGTAGAATTGCCCCTGTGCTTTTCTGGGGCGGTAACTCTATGGGAGTAGAAAGCCCATCTTTCTCTTGTGGAGCAACTGGTGGTTTTTGGAACTGCTGACCTTGCAGTTGGCAGCCCAACTTGTAGCCGAGCACACCATCCAAGCTCCTGATATGGTAAAGTAGAGGGCCAGTGAAAAGAGAAGATGAATTGATAGTGACTGTAACAAGGGGACCAAACAGAGTCAGGATTGTGAGGACGGTGCAGGACCTGGCAGTATTTCTTTCTGTTTGTGTAGGATTGCTATGAGTTGAAACGCACTCAATCGCACCTATCAAAAACAACAAATAAAGGTTGATCCAGTCCTTAGACGTTAAGACCATCTTACTGTATACTATGATGTCATACTTTGGTAGCCTGTGTGTTGTTGTGATGCTGGGGGCTGTGCCATCAGTATTTCAAATACAAGCAGGGCCACCCACAGTGAATTTAAACATAGCGACAAGCATGGAGATGGCGCAGGCCTGGACCATGTCTTGTTTAGTTATACATAAAGTTGCCGTGAGTCAGAGCCAGCTTGATGACAATTACAACAGCAGGATCCTTTTATGACTGTATACATGATGAGTAGGAATAGAAACTTACAATAACGATGAATAGTTGTATCATTTTCTTACAATCTGCTGTCATTTATTCCTGCAAAAATTTAATCATCAAGATAGTATGCAAGCCAAGTGATCCAAAACTAGTGATTATTTCAGTTTTTTAGAAAAGGTTCTAAGGAAGAATGGGTAAATGAGAATACAAAGCATCAGGTGTTTGTGAAACTTAAATCAGTGAGGCTTGTCTACTTCCGCCCTCTCTTTTCAGTAAGTCTTGGACACTATTTTAAGAACTTTCCTAAGAGATGTCCAAATCATTGCTTAAATATTATTTTGCTGTGGTAGACTTTTCTGGAAGTAAGTGGACTGTCAGGGAAAGATAAAAAAAATGCCTTTTCATTGTGGATGGGGTGAAGGGTTAACAGAGCAGATCGTCAGTCTTACATTAGCAATAATTCATACACATTTGGCTTCGTCTTATTTATTCCAGCCCCATCAGTACACCATCGCTCATTCCACACGCACCCCATTTTCTCCCTGTGCTTTCTTCCTCTGACTTGCCTAATGCGTCTGAACTTTGACCTTGAATAAAAGCTGCCCTTTTGATCTCAAATAGTGGATGATTCTAAGATGTGTGCGCCTCCCTCATGTTTTTGTTTCCCTTAAAAAGCCTGTCTATTGTTGAGCCAAAAACTGAGGCAGAGGGGTGAGTTCAGTTCCAGAGGACTGAGTTCAGTGACTCAGGGACATAGTGTTGTGGGTTCCACCAGTTTCTAACCAGCAAACCTGGTCTATTTTATGCTCTTGAGTTTTTCTACAATTTTCTCCCACTCCATTCAGGATCTTCTAAGTGATCCCTTTTAGAGCAATTAATAGGGGTGGGTGGGCACCAGCTAGTTCTTCTGGTCTCAGAGTCATGGAAACTGATGTTTCTGAGGTCCATTAATCCGTTGGACTAATTATTTTCACATATCTTTGATTTTTAGTTCTCTTCTTTCCTCTGTATATAGAGAGATCAATAGTTGTACCTTAGGTGACTATTCATGAACAACTCACCCAAGTGATCTAAACTCGTTATTTCTACTTTCTCTCCTTCTATTCAGCTTCCACTTCAATATTCGCACTTGTTTAATCTTTCAGTCTAGGATTTGAAGCTATAGATTCGTTTTCCATGTAAAAGTTCTCCCCTGTGGACACAGAAGGGAACATAACAGATCAATAATGGGAGCAAAGCAAAGACACAAACTCCCTGAGGAACCCCCAAAATAGACTTCAGGCTAGCAGGGGCAGTTCACAGAATCCTTCAGGACCAGTGGGGAGATAGTCATAAAGATCAATGGACAGACTTGGAATTATGTATGCTTTTTCTTTGCTAGTTTTTTTCCCCTCTCTTTTTATTCAATCTTTGGTTTTCTTTTTGTTTTTCTCTGTTATTGTTGTTTTTCCTACCTATATATAAGGTAGGCATGGGAAGCAAGCCTGCGGAGAAAGCAACTGGACTGATGGTTCCAGAGGGACTTGGGGGAGGAGGAGGCAGGGGAAAGAAGTTTTGAGCAAACAACACTATAGACAGGGGAACAACTAAGGAATTAAAAGTAGCAACAAGGAGGACTTGGAGATCCTGGAGGTGTTGGAGCAACAGCAATCTAGCTTAGAGGAATTACTAAGAGGCAGAAGAAGGGCAAAGGCCAGCTTGATGGTGGGACAGGAGGAAGCTCTAGGAACAAAAGAAAGCTCTAGGAAGCAAAGCTAAGAATGGAGGCATAAACATAGAAATGCACTCATGTAAATATATTAATTCATAAAAATGGAGATATTGGCCTACATACGTATATTTTTATGGCAATACATGGAGGAAGTAGACGGACTTTGGGCTTCTGGTCAAGCCCTCCCTCAACTCAAGAACACTTTGTTTAACAACCTGGCATTCTGTAATGCTCACCCTCCTGACACAATCGCTAAAGACAAAATGGGTGCATAAGCAAACGTGAAGAAAGAAGATGGTGCCCAGATATTAAAAGATACAGCATCTTGGGGCTTAAGGGCTTGAAGTTAAAACAAGCAGCCATCTAGCAGAGAGGCAACAAGCCCACAGGAAAGAAGCACACCAGCCTGTGCAATCAGGAGGTATCAATGGAATCAGGTCACAGGCACCAGAAGACCACAAGCAAACCAAAAAACCATATGGTTGAGAATGAGAGGAGTCAGAGCAGAGACTCAAAACCCATCTGTAGACAAAGGGACATGCCCTCACAGAAGGGTCACAAAGGAGGGATAAGTTAGCCAGGGCCCAGTATAGCACCAATGAAACACACAATATTCCTCTGATTCTTTAAGGCTTCCTCACCCCCCACTATCATGACCCTAGTCCTGCCTTTCAGTTCTGGATACACCGGAGCATATACACTTGTACAGATAAATGCTTAGGACACACGGAATCCAGGTCAGATAAAACGCTCAGGAACAGAATGCTAGGAGGGTAGGGGGAAGGTGGATGGGGAGGAGGAGAGGAAGGGGGAACAGATTGCAATGATGGATGCATAACTCTCCAACCCCTCCACCCCCAGTGGATGAATAACAGAAATGTGGGTGAAGGCAGACAGCAGTCGATGTAAGATATGAAAACAATAATAATTTATCATTTATCAAGGGGGCACAAGGGTGGGAGGCGCAGGAGGGAGAGAAAAAAGAGGAGCTGATACCAAGGACTCAAATAGAAAGTAAATGTTTAGAAAATGATAATGACAACATATGTACAAATATGCTTGATACAAATGATGTATGGAATGTTGTAAGAGCCCCCAAGAAAATGATTTTTTAAAATAAATAAATAATAATAAATTTAAATTAAAATGCTCCCCTCTTGTTGGCATGATCCAATCAGGTCTCTGCACTCTGTTTTAGGCCCATGTGTCAAATTGGCTCCTCAAATGACTGCTTGCCTGTTTCATACCAAACCAAAACAAACCAAACCAAATCAAACAACTACCAGTCAATGCTGACTCATAGCAACCTTATATAGAGTTTCAGAGGCTATAAATTTTAATCAGGACAGGATAGCCTTATCATTCTTCTGCAGAGTGGCTGGTGGGTTTGAACCATCAACCTTGTGGTTGGAGGCCCAACACCTAACCAAGGGCATCACCAGGACTCCCTTGTCCTGTCCCATAGGCATTTTCAACTCTATATGTCTGAACCTGAACTCACTACCTGCTCAAGCAGTTTTCTCCTCTTGTGCTCTTGGACATAATGTTCAGTGCCACCATCACCCTCATTGTCTAAGTCACAAACAAAACACTATTCCTAGGCTTCTCTATCTCAGTGGTCCTCTTCACCTGATACCCAACAAGTCCTATAGACTCCCCTTCTCAATACCTATCAAATCTGCCTCCTCCCTAGCTGCTCATTGCTTCTTGCCTGAACTATTCTGGTAGCCCCCCTCACTCTTTTTAAAAATTATTTCTTTGAGGGCTTATACAGCTCTTATCACAATCCATACATCCATCCATTGTGTCAAGCACATTTGTACATATGTTGCCATCATCTGGTAGCCTCTTAAAGGACTCCCTGCCTGCATTGGTCATCCCCCACTCCCCACGTCAACCGACCCTGTTGGGAATATAATTTAAAATCCATTCATAGACCCCTCCTCTTCAGGAAAGTGAGCTCTCAACCATGTATACATGGCTGTCTTTGATTTAACTCTTCCTTCTTTCAGGCTTCCAGTTTCTTGCACCGTCCTACATTCACATTTGATCCACATTGAAAGAGATGTTTTTCCCATAGTGGGGACTAGTACTCTACGTACCTAGAGCTTTCCACATGCTGTTGCCACTCTGAATGTTCTTTTTCTTCTGGACCTAGGAAATTCCTTTCAAGATTTAACCGCAGCCATTTTCCCAGTATTGTCATCTGTTCTTTAATACATCCTTGCTAATCCTTTGATCACATGAGCCCTGGTGGCATAGCAGTTACTCATTGAGCTGCTAGCTGAAAGGTCAGCAGCTCAAAACCACCAGCCACTTCAAGGGAGAAAGATGAGACATTTTATTGCTGCAGAGAGTTACCGTCTCAGAAATCTACAGGGACAGTTCTGCCCTGTCCTGTAGGGTCCCTATGAGTTGGCATTGACTCTGTGGCAGGAAGTTGAGTTGTTGAGTTGAATCCTGACACCACGCACTTCTCCTCCTGCCCCAGAGTAGTTGGATGATTTTCTGTGCCGTGCACTAGCCAGTGAAGGGAAGAGTCTGTGCTTTTTGGTGACACATGGGGCATCCAAAAGCTGGGATTCTGGAGGTACTTGCTAAACGTGTGTCAGAAGAGTGAATGAATACACAGATGAATAAGCTGTGGCTTGGGAAGCTTTTTCATGTGCAGATTCCCCTAAATGGTAGCAGTGATGGTGAAAGTCAGGCCATGAGATGCGTGGTAGGGTTTGGACACTTCTTAATTTGAACTCACACCACCGGGCAGCTGCCAGTCTATACAGTGGGACTTCAGGAGAAAGACGAGGAAGAATGATAAAATAAAAGGCCTGGGAAAGAGGGAAAATAAACGCAATAGACTGCAGGAGAGGGAGCCAGCAAGAATCAAGTGAGAAATGCCAGGTCCAGGGAGATGTGGTGAGAGCCCCAGGTCTTCTCAGCAACAGTAGGAGTTTGAGCCTCTTGTTACTCACCTGAGTCTAGATCCTGTCTTTGTGTGGGATCATGTGACCCTTAGAGCAGGCACTCCAGACCCTTGTTGGGACCCCTTGAGTTAGAGGTCCCTCTGACCTTGACAGTGTGCACCCCTCTTCCAGGGTGAGGCATATGTGTACAGCATCATGGGGTACTGGCACTTCATCTTTTATTGTGATGCCTCCCAAAGCTGGTATTCTGTAGATACCTGCTAAAGGTGTAGAAGGTGAATGAAACAACATCTCTGGATGAATGAGCTGGGACCCGGGAACCTGTGCCATGTGTGGATTCCCTTACATATAGTCATGGTAGAAGTTAGTCTCTGAGGCATGTGGTGTGAAGAATTGGATGCTCCTTTATTTGAACACCATGCCATGGAGAAGTTGCTAGACTATCCAACTGGAATCCACAGCCAGGGCCTGGAACACAGTGGCCTTCAGCCTGCATCCAGGGCTGCCCAGGCCTCTTCCCGTCAAGAATCCTGAGAACAGAACATCTTGGAGGTGAGTTCATCCTTAAGCTTTGGGTCACAGCTCTATGGAAAGCAGTGCACCTGAGCCATGAAGATCCTTTTAGAGGCCCTGGACCGACAGGGAAAGATCTCTGGTGGTGCAGTGGTTAAGCAAGTGGTGGCTAACCAAAAGATTGGGGTCTCAAGCCCACTGACTGCTCCATGGGAGAAAGATGTGGCAGTCTGCTCCTGTAAAGATTTCTTTAAAGAGTTAAAGCTTTGGAAATCCAATGGGGGAGTTTTATTCTCTCCTTCCTGGGTCAGCATGAGTCAGCACTGATTCAATGGCAGAGAGGAAGTGATAGAGTCAATGAAGGAACCATGATGATTCTGTCAGCCAAGCGCCTTGGGTTGCTAACTGCACGGTCAGCAGTTCTAACTCACAGCTGCTCAGCAGAAGGAAGAGGAGGCTTTCTGTTCTCACAAAAATGTACAGCTTTGCTACGGAGACAGTGACAGGACTGATGGTTCCTGGGGGGGACAGGCATGGGAGGGGAGGGGGCAGGGGAGGACAGTGGTGAGCCAATAAAGATGGGTACAGGGGAATATTAAGGGTCCTAAAATGCATGGCGAGGAAGATGTAGCTTTTCTAGTCATGTCTGATCAATAGAATTGTATCTGAGAGGAATTACTGAGAGGTGAATGATGGGTAAACAGGATAGTGGGGCAGGAGGAAAGAAAAAAGAAAAAGAGGAAAGAAGAAGAAAAAAATATATAGGTATTATATATTTATATACTTACATATATATATAAATATATAATTATTTATAGATCTATTATATGTATATAAATGCAACAAGGAAGCAGATGGACTTTGAGCCTCTACTTAAATCTTACCCCAGTACAAAAGCACTTTGTTCCAATAACGTGGCACTGTATGATACTCACTTTCCTGACATGATCACTGAAGACAAAATGGGCATATAAGCAAATGTGGTGAAGAAAGCTGATGTTGCCTGGCTATTAAAAGATACAGTGTCTGGGGTCTTAAAGGCTAGTAGTGAAACAAACAGCTATCTAGCAGGGAAGCAACAAAGGACACATGGAAGAAGTACACCAGCCTGTGTGATCATGAGGTGTCGATGGGAAAAGGTATCAGAAGTTCAAAAGCAAGCAACCAAATCAGTGTGGATGGGTGGGGATATAGTGGAGATCCAAAACCCACCTGCAAGTTAACTGGACAGTCCCTCAGAATGACCACACCGAAGGAATGGTAAATCCAGGGTCCAGTATAGTACTGATGAGGCACATAACTATCCTCTAGTTCTTTAATATTTTCTCCCCTTGCTATTATGATTTTTATTTGTTTTACCTCATTAATCATGTTCGACTTGCGTATGTTCGTTTGTGGAATGAAGATCGTTCAAGACATGAAAGCCAAGATAGAGAACCCTTTAAAAACAGTAACAGGAGTAATTGCTCCCTGAGGGAATGGGAAGTGAGGGGGACAAAGTGGAAGGGGGATCAACTGATAGCAGTGATGACTGTATGAACCCACTAGAGGGGAGCAAACAACAGAATAGGACATAATGTGGCAAATAAATAAAAATAAGGGTTCCTGGGGTGGGGGTGGAGGGTTATAAAGGAGAGCTGATATCAAGGCATTCAAGAAAAAAGAATGTGTTTTGAAACTGACTGTGGTAGCGATTGTACAACACTGATTGATATGATTGAGCTATAGAATGTTATAATCTCTGTAAGAGCTCCCAATAAAATGATTAAAAAGAAAAAGAGTGACCAAAAAAATGTACAGCCTTGAAAAACCCATGTAGGGATTGCTCTGAGTCGGAATTGACTGGGTTTGGTTTGGTTTGGGGTTGGACAGAAAGTCTAGGCCTAGAATGATTCTGAGGTATACTGTCCAAGGGAGCTTTAAATACACACTAGAAATAGCTCATTATCTTTTAAATCCATTTTCCATGAACTTTTTGAAGACTCTTTGGAGGAGTGTGTGTGTGTGTGTGTGTGTGTGTTTTATTTTCCAACCCAGTGGAGGGT
>NW_022111373.1:136368277-136374336 GCF_000313985.2 Echinops telfairi
AAATAGCTCATTATCTTTTAAATCCATTTTCCATGTACGTGTGTGAGTGTGTGTGTGTGTGTGTGTGTGTGTGTGTGTGTGTGTGTTTTATTTTCCAACCCAGTGGAGGGTAATTTGTAGTATTTAGCTTACCCCTAAATATTGCGTATGCTTCTCCTAAGAATAAGGGCATCCCAATAATCAAAATCAGGAATGTTAACATTCATGCAATAGCATCACTTAACTCACAGTCCATTCACATTTTTTCCCAATCGTCCTAATACTATCCTTTGTAGCTATTTTTGTTGTGGACTTAGAATCCAGGCTCTGATCCAGGATCACGGATTCCATTTAGCTGTCGTGTCTCTGTAGTCAGTCCCTCAGTCCACAACCTTCACATTTTCGAACAGAACAAGCCAGTTAATTTATAGAATGTCCCTCAATTTGGCTCTGCCTGACGTTTCCTTAGCGTTACCTTCAGGTTATTTAATTTTGTCTGTAACACAACAGTTCAAAACCACGAAGTGCAATGCCAGTGAAAGTAGAGGCATTCTGCTCTTGTAAAGAGTGACAGGCACAGAAACCCCCGTGGGCAGTTCTACCCTGTCCTACAGGATTGCTGAGCCACCATCCACCGATGACACCTAACAACAACACCTGCCAGCTTCAGGAATCTAGAACCGCAAGGTCTAACTGTGACAGGTAGGGCATGTTGTTATTGACTCTTTGTCCACAATGGATGGACCAAACCCCGCCCCTCCTTCCGATGCCTTACCATGAGAAATGCCCATGCCAATGACCTACATTGCCAATTTCCACCAAGCTCTCTTTGCAGCACCTTTCCATTGCTTTGTGGGACGGCAGAAGAGAATATCCCCACAATACATCACACCGCGCTAGCTGCTCATGCTTCTCAACTCATTGCATTTTTGACAACATGCATGGTTGTTCACCCAATCAGAATGACATCATTGACAACTTGAATTTTTTTCTCTTTCCATATATAGTGATTAGTCCAGTTTATCAGGATTTTTGTTTTCCCTGTGTTCATGTGTAATTGATATTGCAGTCTGTCATTGATTTTCATCAGTGAATAATATCATTTTAGGTCCCTCTATCCCATTTCTGTAGGAGCTCTGGTGGCAGAGTGCATAGACGGCTTGGCTGCTAACTGAAAGTTCAGTAGTTTGAACTCACCAGCTACCTCTCAGGATAAAGATGAGACTCTCTGTTCTTGCTGCCCGAGTGGTGTAGCAGTTATGTAAGCTGCTAACCCCAAGGTCCACAGTTCAAAAACCACCGAGTCACTTCATGAGCACAAGATGAGGCTTTCTACTCTATAAAGATTTAGAGCCCGGGAAACCCCCAGGAGCAGTTTTACCTTGTCCTACAAGGTCACTGGGAGTCGGAATCGACTTGATGGCAGTGGGATTTGGTTTCTGATGTCGCAAAGCTTGTATCTTGAGCACTGGGTTTTCAGAAGGCTACAATTTACAGCAGAAGCCCCAATCCATTTTTGAATTCCCACATCAATTTAGCCTCCACTGAATTCTTTTTGACCCTTAACTGGCAGTGTAAATAGCTTTACTCTCAGCAGAGTATATTTAAAAGTAGATTGCTGTCATTTCCCTAGTCCATCCAGGGAGAGGAAGCCTAGTCCTTAGGGACTCGTCTGAATGTGCCCTTGATGGAATTTGGGGTATTTGGACTGATGGCCGTGAGTCATAGCTGACTGCCTTGGTTGGAGGGCCCTGAACCGACTGCGTAAGAGTTTCTATCAGCAATAGTGCATGTGTCCTAATCATAGTCTCTTTCCTGCTGCTGCAGCACCCCTGCCACTGTCATGAATCGATCTGCCAGTTCCTTTGTTCTCACAGTCCTATTTAAGTGGCTGAGTTTCTGAGAGTCCTTGTACACCATTATGGCCTCCTTCATCCAAATGAAGCATATTTGTCTTTCTTTGTCTTATTTAAGGCCTAATAAATGTGCCTCCATTGTGAGGTGTACAAACACTTTTCCCCAGCTTTGTCTCCCCCAAAGATATGCCAAACCTAAGAGGCTTCTTTTCAGCATATTGGTGGGAGGTCATATGCTTCAAGATATTCTCCCTGAAGGCATTCACCCATCCAAAGCAATCATACTACTGTCTGCTGGGGCTCAGACCCTGTTGATAGGATAGTGATTGTTTCCCTGGAGAGCTTATGACAGGTAAAACCTGCTCAGTGACATCCAAAGTTAGACTGCTATCCTGAATCTAGGATCTGCCCATCTTGTCACATGCATACCCCAATCCCTCCTCTTCCTATTGCTTGTATACCTTTAGATTTGCCCCTCTTATTCCTGTATGACCTATAGCACAACCCCTTCCTATGACGTATGTCTTTGCCTATAATCGGGGGCTTGCATGCCACCAAAAGCCTTGGTTAGAAATAAATCACTCGCTCTCTCCTGTCATTCCAACCTTCCACATCCCCACATGGACCACCAAGGGGCCTGAGGTGAGCATGCTACCTGAATGTGTCTGGCTCCTTTATTTTACTTTCTCTCTCTTATTCTCTATGACTTTACTGTAATCTTTACAATTGGTCCTGCCATGCCTGTGATGATTTGTTAGGGGCTGGCTACCCTGACACTCCATAATTTATACTTGAATTTAAGGTCTCTCTTCCCCTAGAACATTGGTATCCCCCATCTAGGAGCCTCATGGTTCAGCAGTGGTTCATGGCTTTGACATAAATGTTGTTGGCTGTGTTAGGCTAGGTAGACTAGAGAAACAAGTCCAGAGACACTCATATGTATAAGGAAGAGCTTTATATCAAAGAACAATTGTATATTAAGAAAACGTCCCAGCCTAGTCCAGATCAAGTCCCTAAGTCCAATATCAAGCCATAAGTCCAAAATACTAGTCCAAGAATCGTTCTTCAGACTCATGGAGTTACATGCAGTGATGCAAAATGCAGGAAGGTCACAGGCTGGTGGGTGCGTGCGTAGTCTTGTGGGTCCAATGGCAGTGGAAGCGTCTCAGCACTTGCACAGGTCTCCACATGGCTCCTCCGGCTCTCCGATTGTGGCTCTTCAACAGGACGATGAAGCAGACAGATCTTCCAGGTCTCAGCAAGTCTCTGCATGGCTTGTCAAGAGGAAGATCAAGGCAGAGAGAGAGAGGAAGTTCCCAGAATCCTCATTAGAAGGTCATGCCCACAAGGAGGCATCATCAGGCTGTGACCTGATAGAGAGGCTAGACCCCACCCCTTCACTCTTAATTCCCTGGAGTTGACATGAGATTATGTAACGATGCCAATGGCTTGCATCCACCAGCTACCCTGTAGCAGATGAACACCTGGAGATCTGTTCCTAGGAGGATTCCAGCTCAGGAAAACCTATGGGGCAGTTCTACTCTGTCCTACGGGGTCTTGATGAGTCAGCATCGACCCAATGGCACAGAACAACAACAGCAACATATACTTCCTGTGTAGGAGGTCCATGAGGGCCTACTGAATCAACTGGAATCACGTGCCGTGATCAAAGAAAGCTAGCAGGTCAGCCCCAACACAGCTTTCCATACCTGGCCATTAGCACCAAGGGTACTTACGGATCCCAAAGACTGAAATCTCCACTTCATGGAAGTTTGCTTTAAAAAACTAATTTTGAATTCATGTTGAGTGAGTGGAACTAGTAATGAAGATTGATGTTAGCGTCTTTGTACATACACTTCCTGACTGTCATAAAGGGCCATTATTAGTATTTGTGAACGCCAAGTCTCCATATATTGCTGCTATTAAAACTTCAACACAAGCCCTTTCAGGATATTTTAATGATCAGCGAATGACTTAATGAATGTTGAGCTGCAAGGTATTAACCCTGAGTCTGCCCTCTATTAGCTATGAATTCAGGCAGGGATGGAGGGCTCTATGAGGATCCCTGGTGGCACAGTGGTTAAGCACGTGACTACTAATGGAAAGGCCACTGCTGGAACCCACCAGCTACTCTGCAGGAGAGAAATGTGGCAGTGTGCTTTTGACAAGACTACAGCCTTGGAGCCGTGTGGGGCTGTTCTACTCGGTCACATAGACTCACCATGGTCAGAGTCAACTCCACAAAGGTGTGTTTTGATTTGTTGGTTTGGGTTTGGATTTTACATTGCTGGCATTGAGGATGGAGGGAAGGGAAGGAGTGAGGAATATAGACATCCTCTAGAAGCTGAAAAGGCAGAGGCAGCTTCTCTTCTAGACCCTCCAGAAGGAGCCCAGACCTGCTGATACCTTGTTTTAGGCCACAACCACCCCTACCCCGCCTCTCCACCCTACCCTAACCCCCCGTTCCACCTCCATCTCTACCCTAATTCCACTCCACTTTCATCCCTACCTCCACCTCACCTCTGCCTCTACCCTCACCTCCACCTTACTTCCATCCCCACCTCTGCACACACCCCTAGCTCCATCACTATCCATTGCCATTGAGTCAATCCCAACTCATAGGTGTTCTGTGGTAGTTACGTAATTTGGTGCCAACTTGAGACTATTAAGAGTGAAGGGATGGAGTTTAGCCTGTTAATCAAGTGGCTGCTTGATAACCTCATTTAGAGGTGCTACTGAGTAAATAGCATTGGAGGCAGGACACACACTCTCTCTGCTTGTTTCCCTGCAAGACATTGCTGTTGGCAAGCCACATGGAGCTACACGCTGATGGAGCCAGAGCCCTGTAGCTGGAGGAGCCACATGAATACCCATGCCAGCCACCTCTGGACCCCAAATACTTTCCACCCACTGGTCTGAAATCTTCCTGCATTTGGCATTATTGCATGTGTTGCGTGAGTCTGAAGAGGAATTCTTAGACTGGTATCGGATATATGGGCTAATATCAGACTCATGGACTTGAACTGGAATGGGATGTTTTCTTAATATACAATTGCTCTTTTATATAAGGCTCTTTCTTGTACACATATGAGTGTCTGAATTTATTTTTCTAATGAACCCAGACTAACACAGACTCTTTGTAGGGTTTCCAATGCTGTAAATCTTCAAAGGAGCAGATAGCCTCTTCTTTCTACTGTAAAACAGCTGATGGGTTTGAACCACTGATCTCAAAGTTAAACAGTCCAGTGCTTACCTGCAGCACCACCAGAGTTCCTCTGCTGTTAGCCCAGTGACAGCCTTCTGACCCCCAGAAATATAAGATATAAGATAATAAATTAGTGTCCTTTCTCTTTTTAATCATATATATATACACACACACACACACAAAATATGAATCACATTAAGCCACTAACTGTGTGTTGTTTTATTATAACAGCCATAGGAAACTATTACACAAAGCATTTTATTTCAATATGAGAGTTGGAATTTTCTATCTTCCAGCAGCACTGACCAGGGACAAGGTCATGTGTTCTAGATGGCACAGCTCTGGGGTAGAGGATCTTCTGTTAGCCTGGTGGCCCGAGTCACCCCAAGGAAAGAAGTTATTCCCTAGCCTGATTGGTGAACTGCTAGCTGAAAGGCTGGTGGTTCAAACCCACTAACTCTCAGTGGAAGTAAGATGAAGCTGTCTGCTCGTATAAAAATGTACAGTGTCAAAGAACAAAAAATCATATCATTGTGTGTGCACCTTCCCGATACGATCGCTGAAGACAAATGGATGCATAAGCAAATATGGTGAAGAAAGCGGATGGTGTCAGGTATCAAAAGATATAGCATCTGGGGTCTTAATGGCTTGACGGTAAACAAGCAGCTATCTATCTGAGAAGCAACAAAGCCCACATGGAAGAAGCACACCAGCCTGTGTGACCACAAGGTGTCAAATGATCAGGTATCAGGCATCAAAGAACAAAAAATCAAATCATTATGAATGAGGGAGAGTACAGATTAGAGACCCACGACCCATCTGTATTATAGGCAACCAGGCATCCCCTTACAGAAGGGTCGAGGAGAGAAGATGAGCCAGTCAGGTGCAGTGTAGCAACGTTGAAACATACAACTTTCCTCTAGTTCCTAAATGCTTCCTTCAACCCCCTTCTATCATGATCCCAATTCGACCTTACAAATCTGGCTGGACCAGAGGATGTACACTGGTACAGATAGGAA
>NW_022111373.1:136374786-136376879 GCF_000313985.2 Echinops telfairi
AAAAAAAACAAAACAGTATCAGAAACCCTAGATAGAGTTGCCCTGAGAGGAAGCAGACTCCAAGGTGGTAGACTGGGTTAGGTGTGGTGCTGGATACTGATTGAGTGACAAAAATACACTTTTGGTCTTAACTAAGCCCGTAGTTTTGGGGCTGTTTGCTTCCACAACCCAACCTAGCCTCTTTCCATTCGGATATAAACTCAGGTCTTTGTAAGTGAGGTGGCGCTAGTGGTGTGTTTGAATGTGGTGAGCAACCAACTCTTGTTAAACAAACAAAAGCACCACCTTGATGTAACACGTGCTGATTCCTGTGATGTAAATACTCCAGCTGTGGGTGATTTCAAATATCAACAGGATGCCACCAAAGGTGGAGTTGTGGAAAGAAGTGCCCAGCCTGCCTTTGTAAGTATATACCAACTGCCTTTAGCTCACCTCAGGGAGAGCCTAGACTGAATTTTAAAAGATGGGTAGAGTTTGCCACTTCTATGAATTGGGCAGCACCAAGGCTGTGAGGAAAACACCCTTTCTGAGGCAACAACAAACCAGAAAGTTTTTATTTAAGAGTATTTTGCATGAAGATGCTCAAGCCAAGAATTAGGAGCTCATGACTGTATATCATAAAACAAATTTTAACAATTAAATTGCAGATGAAGTCACTTACGATAGGCCCTCAAAAATCATTAGACAAAGTAAATAATTTTGTGAGTTTGGGCTTTAAATGATGTCTACATATATCTTATTTTTGTAGTAAAAGAGTGAGTTACTGCTACATTAAAGGAAAATGAAAACAGAATATTTTGGGTTGTGTGTGCAAAAACGAAATTAAATAGGACACTCTTAAAGTTGTTGTTTAATAAGTCATATCCATTATTATTGGTTATGCAAATATCTAAGAGTGTGTAAATGTCAGCCTGGGATTCTGGTTAAGTTAAATTATAATTTTAATAACCAGGGTATTTAGGTAATAGTTCTTGTAAAACTCAAACAATATCACAATGTGGGTCTTAGTAAAGGTAGGTCACATAAATTATCTAGGAAATAGTTGAAGTATTCTTGTGTGTGTGTTTTAATGATGATTGCTATTAAGAGATAGTATTATTCTTTAATGTTCGTTTAAATGTATTTTTCTATAATCCATATCAAAGTTTTGAGACTTTAAACGAATTCAATATTTAAGGCATTGATAGTCTACATTTATCTTGAGCCTTCTAAGAATTAAACGATACCACCCAACCATTGCCAGTGATAAAAGGTGATTAAATAGTAATTCTTACTATAGCAATCATTATAATTTATTTTATAAATGAAAACGTATTCAACAGAGTAGGAAAAAAATCCCAAACCTAGAACATTAGAAAAAGAAAGAAAGAAACAGGATAAATAAAGCTGTTCTGACACAAAGCAGCGAAAAGGAAATCCTTGTCTTTTGTGTAAGAGAATGAGGGACCTGTTGGGTTTGCCTCCCTGCTAGCCTCATCGAGAAAGATCAACAGGACTGCCAAGGGAAATTGGTCTTTGTGAATGTGTGGTATGATAGATCTCGTTTATATGAGCTTTCTGGCTAGGGTGGTAACTCTAACCAAAAGATTGGGTTGTTACTGTTGCTGTTGTGATGTGCTGTCGAGTCGATTCCAACTCATAGTGACGCGGTTATGTTCAGCTAATGGAATAGTGCCTGGCCTTACACCACGCTCACAATTCTCCCTCAGCAGAAGCCCATGGTTGCAGGCACCATGCCAATTCACCGGCTTCAGGGCCTTCCTTTTCTTCGATGCCCCCACTCCACTCCACCCCTACTTTACAAAGCATGACGTCTTTCTCCAGGGATAGGTCTCTCCTGATAACATGGCCAAGTACATGGGACAAAGTGTCATCACCTTGCCTCGAAAGGGCATTCTGGCCTTAGTTCTTGTGGGAGTCACCTAATCTAGTGTCAATTTAAGGATGAAGAGTGTAGGGGTGGAGTCTAGGCTGTCAATCTGGAGATAGCCAATGAGACTTCTGTGTGGGTATGGCCTTCTCCTGAGAATTCTGGGAAATCTGGTACTTTCTCATTGGAGGCAGGAGACAGTATCTCTCTTGGTTCACTCCCT
>NW_022111373.1:136377737-136379525 GCF_000313985.2 Echinops telfairi
CTGGACCCAAAGACTTTCTACCCACTGGCTTGTGATCGTTCTGCATTTGGCTTCATTGCATGTGTTTCGTGAGTCTGAAGAGGACTTTATAGATTAGTATTGGACATATGGGCTAATCTCAGACTTATGGCCTTGGACTGGACTGGGTTGGGATGTTTTCTCAATGTTCAATTCCTCTTGTATATGAAACCTCTCCCTTATATACACATGCATGTTTATGAATTTGTTTCTCTAGTCTACCCAGACTAACACAGTTCTTCCAATATAGATCAATTTGTTCTTTTAGCAGTTCACTGTACTTTCAACATTCTTCTCCAGCATCACGATTCAAAGCATCAATTCTTCTTTCAGTCTCTTTTATTCAGTGTCCAACTTTTGCATGCATATGAGGCAATTGAAAGGACCATGGCTTGGGTCAGGTGCACCTTAGTCCTCAGAGTAACATGCCTGCTTTTCAATACTCTAAAGAGGTCTTGTGCAGCATTTTTATCTAGTACAACCCATCTTTTGATCTCCTGACTGCAGCTTCCTTAGGCATTGATTGTGATTCCAAGCAAGATAAAATACTTGATAATCTCAATCTTTTCTCCATTTATTATTATGTTACCTATTGATCTAGTTGTGAGGATTTGGGTCTTTTTGACATTGAATTTCAATGCCTACTGAAGGCTGAAATCCTTGATCTTCATCAACAAGAACTTCAAGTCCTCTTTAGCAAACAAGGTTGTGTCACCTGCAAATCTCAGGTTGTCAATACACCTTCCTGCATTCCTTATGCCCATTCTTTTTCATGTGCTCCAGTTTCTCTGATGATTCACTCGGCATAGAGGTTGAATGAGTAGGGTGAGAATATATGACCCTGATGTTGTGGGTCTGTGCTTGAACCTGGTTTCCCTGAAAACAGACGCTGAGTCAAAGTTCCTACTGTCGAGTACATTCACTTGGGGATGGGATTGCAGGGAGCAGTGGGGAGTGAAGCAGGGAAGAAGAGTAAGCTAATGCAGCAATGCCCTGACGAATTGGCAGGGCATGGGTGGGGGCGGGGAGGGTATTCTCTATTCTGTAGGAACGTCTGAGCAGCCTCATGAAAGGTTTCTCTGAACTGACCACACGAGGAATGAGAGGAAGAACATTTATTCCCCTTGGGCTCCAGTCTCTCATTTGTTAGAAGTGTCGTGGAAATGCCCTTCGCATTTTTGAGGTGTACTTGCAAGAGGGGCAGATGAATCCCATGGGCATGCAGTGCTGCATGGACAGAGCATATGCAGGCAGAAAACCAGAGAGATGTACACAGGTTTATGCAAGGTACCATTGTGTTGAGTCTGCATGAAGCTGCTGAGAGGACATGCACAGAACTGGGAGGGAGAGTTAGCAGGAGATGCCGCGAGTGGATTAAAGTACTGTGAAAGATGTGTCTGCCACAAGCAGTATTAGTTTTCACATAGTATGCTGTCATGACCAGTAAGCTTAAGATGTCTGTGATTGACCGTGAGAAAGGTGTATTTCTTGTGCAATCAGAATGAGGTGCAGCAATTATTGAGGTTGTCACCTTCTCGTGGAAGAGGGAAACGAGGAAAATGGGAATCATACAATGGCTTTACAGAGCAGACCATTCGTTTTACCTTCAATAATTCATACACATTTTGTTTCAACTCGTGCTTTTCAGTCCCCTCAATGTACCATGACTTACCCCATTTACCCCAACGTTTCTTCTTTTCATTCCTCCTCCACTCTTAACCCTCTGAACTTTGTCCTTGGGTAAATGCTGCTCTCTTGATCTCAAATGGC
>NW_022111373.1:136379625-136380788 GCF_000313985.2 Echinops telfairi
ATGGGGTGCATCCAGGTCCAGACCTGATGGGGGACTAAGGGCCATCAGATTGGGGGTCCCCCTTGTCTCTATCTGATTAATAAACTTGGTGACTTTTATGATTTTGAGTTTTGATCCACATTTATAGTCTATTCTGGACCTTCTAATGGGAACCTTTTAAGAGTAGTTGGTTGTGGTAGCTGGGCACCAACTTGTCCTTCTGGACTCAGGGTTATGAAGACCTGTTTCCTTGGTTCAACAGTCCATTGGACAAATCATTTCCTCAAGTCTTACCATTTCCATCACTCTTCTTTCCTCTGGATGGTCACAGCTTCTAAGACCCCAGTCACTGCTCACCAACGTAGAATGTATCACATGGTCTTAGTGAGCATGACCAGCCAATGAATCTTGATGTCCCCTGGGACGATGGTCCTGATCTTTCGGGCCCAGTGACTCATTCCTTCAAGGTCTTTGGTTATGTCTAAGAAGCGTTATAACTTTGCTTCTGTCATCCACCTTCATGGATATAATCGCTTCACGGGTAAATGCACAGATACAAATATCCTGTCAAACTCGATTCATTTGTGGGCCTACTCCCACTTCCCCTCCCACACCTGGACAGCCAGTGTGTCTATCCAAGCATGTGCTTGTTGAGCAACTCTATTGCAGGGTATGGAATTAAACAACATTTGCCTCTTTTGCCTTTCACGATTGCAGACCGCCCTGTGTGATGCTCAGCTTCCATTATTTTTGCTGACCTCCCTCGTATGATCACTTGCCTCCCCCTTCACTCAAGTTAACACTTGTCTCCCCTCTAGCAATGACTTTCCCTCCTTCCCCTCCCTCCCTCTTCTGGTAGCCATCAAGGGATGTTTCTTTTAGCATGACATCTAGAGAGACAGTAACTAGAATAACAGTTTCTCTATCCATGGCAGGAGAGGGTGGGGAGAAATGGAGAGCTAATGAGAATGAGAGCAAAAAAGAAGAAAATGATCTAGAATCGATTGTGGTGATTGGTGATCACACAGCTCTTTTGAATATATTCAGACCACTGAATTGTTTGGCCCATGTATTAAATGTCAGTAAAACGTTTTTTTAAAAAAAGAATGAGACTGAAATACCTCGTGCCATTGCAATGGAGGACATTATGCTGAGTGAACTTAGTCAGTCACAAACGACAAACA
>NW_022111373.1:136381100-136390825 GCF_000313985.2 Echinops telfairi
TGGATGTTTGACAGGGGTTAACTGAGTGAAGGGGATGCAACATACAATAAGAGGGCAGACAGGTGTTAACTAAGGTAAAGCAGATGTCTTCTACATGAACCAAAAAACCCCTACAAACCCCCAAACAAATTCATTGTCAAAGAGTCAATGCAGATAGCAACCTCCCACCGGCCCTCCTCCCCGTAGGTTTCCACGTCTGTAACTATTCATAGGAGTGGAAAGCCCAATCTTTCTGGCTCAGAGCTGCGGGTAGTTTCAACTGGCGGCCATGTGGATCACAGCCCAGCATGTAACCACTACATCACCAGGAGAATAGACATCAAAGGAGGGCAGAGCGAGCTATTGGGAGATTTGACAAGTAGTTCACATTGTGGAATACAAAATTGATTGTCTGAAATAGTAAACCCCACCTGATTCCCATGAAAAAAGGACAAATATCCTATGAAACTACTATTACAAAAAGTCTGTGTGTCAGATGGTAGAGGTGGGGGCTTTTCCTGACTCCTATGGCTGCCTGGCTGGTGAAGCAGGAAACCAGGAAGTCAGGAGATGAAGCAGGATGCAGGAGAACAGACCAGGAAGATCAGCCTTGATAGATACAGAGGCGGATTGGCAGATCAGATTTATGACAGGCCATCGATAACTCCCAGGATCAGCAGACAATATGGTGGGTAGTTGCCTTAAAGAATCAGAGGTCGAAGGGAGATGCAAGATCCACACCAAGAAGAGAGAGGAGAGTTCTTCACGGCATCTATGTATGTCCATGAAATAGGCCACACCTTCAAGAAAACATCATCAGGATGTGACTGAGGGAGGGGTTGCTTTGCCACACAGGGCAGACTGGAGTGGTATACGTCATGTTCAGTCTAAACTACTGAGGCTCCAGACCCAGCCTAGTTGACACAAAATGGAGCTAGCACACGTTGCTTTCAGCTCCCTCCCAACTGGTTAGCCACCAATGCAAGGAAGTCTTAGCCTTTCTCTTTCTACACTTCGCCTAGCCTGGTTTTTCATTCCTTCTCTATCTGATTATATTTCCTCTCCAGTCCTTCCTGCTTTCATACCTATCCTCAAAGCAAAGAAGAGTCGAGAAGGGTTGAAGGAGAAGCAGGAAGGTGGGGAGAATATAGCCAGGCTCACGAGTGGAGAATGTCCGGGAAGGATGTTGTCTTGCTTACACACCATTTTCTGCCCAGTAAAGGACTGAAGCTTTCTGTATCTCATTCCTCGTAAGCCGACCAGCCTTGGTTTTCCAACACCTTTTGGGAGTGAGCAAAGGCTGATGCTCTCCAGGCTTCCCCCCGCCACCCCCAATAGTGTGTTGGATTTGTGTGTGCATACCTTCCTGTTGTGTATGTGTGTGTACATACCTTCCTGGAGTGAGGGAGAGAATCCGGTTGAACAACCTGGAGAAAAAAAAAAAATCTCCTAATTAATTTGTTTATAACGCTAAAGTCCTATTAGGGAACAATACAGTTGTAATAATAATAATAATAAAGTGTCATTTTAATTCAAGAGAACATCGTCCAGCTGTCAGCCTACATTTGGTGCCATTTCCCACATCCAGAATGTGCGATTCAAGAGGTCATTTGGTAGAAAATGGCTTTGTCAACACCCAGCTCTATCCCACCACTATGCCTGTGTGCTCCTCTTCTGCTCTACAGTGAAAATGGACTTTGGATGGAGGTTCACATTTCTCAGCACTATAATGGAATTCCTGAGCTTATTTTTCTCAGGTAATAAGGGCACTTGACCTCCCTGGCATACCCCCTTTAGAAAATTACATGGAAGTTACAGAGCTCTGCAAACACAATGTGAAGATGAATGGGGAAACCATGGGGTGATTCCAGGGACTTATTTTCATGTGCCCAAGGGGTTAAAACAATATTGCTTAATGCATGTCACTCACATAATGCACGTTAGAATAGGAAACTGATGAGAAATGGCTTCCTGAAAATATTTTTCTTTATATCATTGGTGTATGGGTTTGGAAACTGTTCTGTCTGTAGATTTGAGGAGAGCGGGGTTGGATGAATTCAAAGCACGTTCATTCGCTGCTGACAACATGTCCAGCATCATGAATATCTCTCGCAATAGGACACTGAAACCAATGCTCCTTTCCTTGCCAAGCTTGCCACCAAGTGCATTAGTTTCTTGGAGGTATTGGAACAAAGTACTACCAACTGGGTGGCATAAGACAATAATATATTCTCTTACCGTTTGGGAGGTCAGAAGTAAGAAGTCAATGTGTGGGCCACGCCGGTTCTCTCTGGAATCTTTGAGGGAGAGAGTATTCCATGCCTCTCTTCTCATAGCTTTTCATGGTTCCTGACAATCTGTACCATTCCTTGCCTTGTTGATGAATCACACCAACCTCTGCAGCCACATTCCCATGTCCTTCTTAACTCTGTGTTTCCTCCTCTTGTTATCAGGAAGCCACTCATCAGATTCGGAGTTCATCCCAAACCCAAGATGATGTTATCTTGAGATCTTCAGCTAAGCACATCTGCAAATGACCCATTTCCAAATAAGGTCACATTATGAGGTTCTAGATGAGTATACCAAACTATGAAGAACTTTTCCAAGAATGGAAATTTCAGAATACTTCATTATGCTCATGCAGAACACACACATAGATGAGGAGGCAGTTTCTGGAACAAAACAAGGGAATACTGCATGATTTGAAATCAGGTAAGGTGTGCATCAAGGTTGTATCCTTTCATCACACTTATTTGATCTGTATGCTGAGCAGGTATACTGAGAAGCTGGACTACATGAGGAACTCACCAGTAGGATTGGAGGAAGGTTCATTAAAATCTGGTGATATAGAGAGGACCCAGCCTTGCTTGCTGAAAGCAAGGAGGATGTGAAGCACTTGCTGACGCAAATCAGATTGTAGCCTTCCATATGGATCAGAACTCAATGTAAAGAAAACCCATTAAGTTGTCAAAGATTTCATTATACTTGGATCCACAATCTACATTCTTGGAAGCAACATGTGGTAGTTACATAATCTTATGTCAACTTGAGGATATTAAGAGTCAAGAGGTGGAGTCTAGCCTGTCAATCAGGTCACAGCATGATGATGCTTTCTTGTGGGCATGGCCTTCTCATGAGGATTCCTGGAAATCTCTCTCTCTTTTTGTTTCACCTTCCTGCTGGAAAGCCACACTCAGAGCTGGAGAAGTCACATGGAGACCCGCACCAGTGCTGATATGCTTCCACCACCACTGGATCCACAAGACATTCCATCCACAGGCCTGTAATCTTCATGTATTTGGCGTCATTGCGAGTGGCTATGTGAGTCTGAAGAGGAATTTAAGAACTAGTATTGGACTTATGGGCTAATATCAGACTTGTGTACTTGATCTGGACTAGACTGGAATGTTTTCATAATACACAATCACAATAACTCTGTGATATAAAGCTCTCTCTAATATATATGAGTATCCCTGGATTTTTTTCTTTAGTCAACCCAGCCCAACACACAACTGTCAAGAAACCAAAGGATATATTGCATAGGGAAAATCTGCTACCTAAACCTTCTTTAAAGTGTTAAAGAACAAAGAAGATGTCCCCTTGAGAGCTAGGGTGCACCTGACTCAAGCCATGTTCTTTTCAGTCGCTTCAGATGCATGTGAAAACTGGACACGAAAGCAGGAAGACTGGAGAAGAATCGGTGACTTAGAATTACAGTGTTGGTGAGGAATAAATAGGATACGGTGGACTGCCAGAAGAAGCAATATCTGTCTTGGAAACTTTTCAGCTGGAATGTGTTTCTTAGAAGAAAGGGTGGCAAGACTTCGTGTCCGATACTTTGGGCTTGATATCGAGAGAGAAGAATCTCGGGGAAAAGACATCCTGCTTGGTGGAGGGAGGGTCAAAAAGAGAAAGGCCCTCAAGCAAGTGGGTTGACTCATCTCCAAGGTGCTCAAACATAAGAATTGTGAGGACGGTGCTGGACTGGGCAGCATTTCATCCTGTTGTACATAGAGACACGAAGGATCAACTTTTTAACCCACTGCACTAAGCAAAATAATGGAATTAATTTTTTTCCTTTTATGTAAGAAACATCCTGAACAGTACTTCTTAAAATACAGCCTGCAAACCAATGGCAACTAAAAAAAAATATGTTGTGTGTATTTGAACTGAGCTACTCTGCAAGCAACTTGTGTTTGTGGAAGAACACAGAATGATGCCCTCCATACAGTGATGCCACCTGTCACTCCCATGTATGCCTAGACACAAGCCCAAGCTGGAGCTGACAGTTAGACCCGACCTCCCATGTACTTCATGATGCATCACGCCTACTCACCATGCTTTACATGCCAGGTGTCCCGGGTCTCCATCCTTCTGAGCACACGAATTCCCACGTGTCCACAACTTCGATCAACCGTACAGTTGTCTGAATCTGCTTCCCGTTGGCATTCATGGTCTAGCATCAACAAAATCCCATATCCTCAACTTGCTCTCTGAACTGCCCTTTATCTTCTTGATTTAATGGGAACTCATCTGGCAAGGGTCCAGATCCCCTTATGGCCCACATAAGTAGTTTTTCCCACATACCGTGCATCACATTGTCTTGGAGTGGGGTAGGAGATGTTTTGCTCCTCATTACTACTTATGGCCATTAACTCTTCTATTTGCCCTTAAAAACCTCTAAACTCTTATCAGAATTAATCACCTGCTTCCTTTTGGGGATCTAATTATTGACCAACATCCTAACACATCCACACTCACTGAGGTTTTATGACCTCATTCAGGGTCTTTCTCTCCAATGCTATTCTGAGTGGTCATAACATTTGTGTGTATGATCCACCCACGCTAGCTTCACCTTACTTCCCCAACCCCACCACACCCACTCCTGTAAAACAGCAAGGACCAACAGACATAAAACAAGAGCCATACATGAAAGCAATTTGGGCAATATTGAGTGTCACAGAACAAAACCCAAACCAAATGCAAATCCAATTCTAACTCACAGAGACCTTAAGTAGGGTTTCTGAGACTGCAAATCTTTATAGGAACAGAGTCTCAACTTTATCCTGGAGAGGGGCTAGTGGATTTAGACCACTGACCTTGTGGTTAGTAGGTACTACCAGGCAGCACCACCAGATCTCCTTTAAAAAGGCAAAAATAAACAGGTGAAATGAACTCTAGTGACACAGGAGGGGGTACATTAAAAACAAAACAAACCGGAATTTCTCTGGGCGGAGCATAGCTTTCATACTACTCATTTTTCCCACTCGGTGAACATCCAGCAACTAACTTGCTCTGAGTTAGTGCACCCAGTGGCATCACCTGGAAAGGTTCTCTTTGGTCACAGTGAATTTTTTTTTTTGTAAAAGCAGTTTTGCTCGAACCTCTTTTTTTGTGATGGTCAATTTAAGAGAACAATGTGTGGCTGTCAAATTTTGTTTCCTGCTTGGGAAAAATGTCACAAAAACCATTGTGATGTTGAATACACCTTACCAGAATAGTGCTATGGGAAAAATTCAAGTGTACACATGGTTTTCACATTTCAAAAAAGGTGAAATGTCAATTGATGACAAACCTCATTCTGAATGTCCATCAACTTCCAGAATGGATGAAAATGTTGACTCGTAGTACATTTGGAGTTCATTCCACCAGGTCAGACTGTTAATCAAGCTTTTTATTTAGAGGTTCTGAAAAGACTGCCTAACAGTATGTGAGAAAAAAGGACTGATTTGTGGCAGATGGGTTTGGGTTTGCCACCAGCACAATGGACCTGCTCCTGCAGCCATCTCAGTGCATGAGTTTTGGGCAAAAAACAGCATCCCTTTCTTGGCCCATATACCTTACTCACTTGGCCTTGATCCATGTGACTTCTTTTTGTTTCCATGAATGAACAGAAGGGACATGAAATGGCAGCTATTTTCTGATGTAGAAGAGGTGAAGAAAAAAGTGAGAGAGCTATCCAAACAGATGAGTTTGAAAAATGTTTCCAAGAATGGAATCACAGAGTTGACAAATGTATTAAGTGTAATGGAGAGTGCTTTGAAGGTGATAAAGTTATTTTGTAAAAAAAAAACAAAAGAAATACGTAGCTTTGAAAAAACATTCCTTTTGGGGGGTACCCCTTCATATTTTGCTTCATCTGATAGGTCAAAAATATTACTATGTCAACATTTACAGCAGAGACCCATTTTATCACAACATTCCATTATGGCATAAATTATCCCTGTATAGTTTTAGGCAATTAATGTGTCAGATCACATTTCACAAATCTACACTTGCTACACAAAACAAATAAAGCAGAGGTTGCTATAATAAACTTAACAAGTAAGACAGGCATGACTTTTTCTTTTCTTCAATCCAGCATAGAAATATGAATTCTATTCATTAGCACTTTTGAGGTGACAATACCCACATTTCGATTCCTGGACCAAATGAATAATTCACCTATGAGTGTGCTGAGAGTCAATTCCATTTCACAGCAGCCCAATAAGACAGGGTAGAGCTGCCCCATAGGGGGTTGGGGCTGTGATCTTGATGGCAGCTGATAGCCAGGGTTTTCTCCTGTGGAGCAACTGATAAGTTCAGACCTTTGAGCTTTCAGTGACCAGCCAAGTACTACACCATCAGAATTCTTACCTGTGATATCCCATGTTAAATAATTAATTGAGGAAAAGTTTTTTGTGTAGTTCCTTGCCCACATCCAAAGGGGCAAGATTGCATCCAAGGGGGTCATTGCTTTACCAGGAATAACTGTTCATTGTGTGAGCCCTGGCAGTAGCAGAGCAGAAGGTGTAGGTATTGCAATGAAGAGCTTGACCTGGTGGGATAGAAGAGGTGCATAGGTGAAGAAAAAGAAGGGGAATCAAAACTGATGGAGCCTTTCATACAGGTAGTCGGTAGGATACCATTAGGTAATATAGAGCCATAGAAGTTCTTGAGGGGAGCAAGGACATGATAAGTGTGATAGTTAGGGTGGAGGGAGAAACAGGGTGGGGAGAGGCTGGGTTGGTGGCATGGGGGTTTATAATTAAGAAAGAAAAAAAAAGTGTGATAGTTAGGGTTTGTGTCAACTTGGCTGGGCCAGGATTCTCAGTAGTTTGGCAGCTGAGGCCTAGTCATCCCTCATGGCATGACCTAACATAATGTACTAACTTTTTTATGGGATCTGCTGTGAGCAGCCAAGCAGCTGTAAGGTGATTAGGGTGGAGTGCAACTAAGTACATCTAAGTTAATCAACTAAGTGATCAAAGTAAAGATCCAAGCTCTGTGGGAAAGCCTGCTTTCTTCTTGTATGGTCTGTATCTTGCATCTGGCTTATAGACCTCAGGTTCTTTGAACTTGAGCCAATGTCTGGCCATACTGACCTGCTGACCTTGGGTTCATTCACCTCTGCAGTCATCAGCCTGTCACCTTCCAGCTGATCTTGGGTCCATCAGTCCCAGTAGCTACATGAGTTAGAAGATGATTCCAGCCTAACATCTGACCCATGGACTTGGAATCTGCATAGACCTGGACTTGATTGTTTCTACATCCCTTCCCCACCATTATTCCTCTGGTGACACATATGTAAGTGTCACTGGCTTTGCTGCTCTAGAGAACTCAGCCTAACAAAAGTAAGGATGGTATTTAAGAGCCATCATCCTGATAACTGTCTGCTGGTAAGACTAAATACAGGGAATAGACTTAGAGATTCATAAAGGCCCTTGGGATCCTCTGATGGGTCTAGTTAGAGGCAGTGGGTTGACCTACCCTGGTTAAAGTAAAGTAAAATGTATATGAGACCCCCTGGTCGAGCAAGGGGGAGCCCAAATCACTAACAAATAAAAGACCTATGGTTCTCAGCTTTGAACCCAGCTCTGACTCGGCCTGAACCCCTTGAAAGAATGGTCTGATGATCGGCTTCTAAGAGATTCGATGCAGGCAATCATTGGAACCCCTACGGAGCACAACATTCTGCTTTGACATCAGCGGGATTGTCATGATTTGGAATCAACTCGAAGGTTGTTTTGTTTTATGTATGCCACTTGAGAATTGCCTCTTTGTTTTGTTTGTTTTTTAACTAAGTGTGAAAGAGTAGTCTATACATTTTTAAAATAGTGATGTAGCACAAATCCTTTGAACAGCTGGTAGCATTTTCAGGGGAGACCGGAGAAAAGTCTAGCTGTTTCTGATGATTTGGATTTATTCTGGAGGCAGAAAAAAGTCAGCAAAGGAGAGAAGCAATTCGGAATTAGTTTTGTTTTGGGTAGAGTATGATCCAAACTACACATTTTGCAGAGGGGGAGAAATATTTTCCTCTCATTATGCATGCAAACTCACTTTCTACTTTGTACATTTTACAGAGAGATGCTAAAATTTTTCTGTGTGAAATATTGGATTGTCTAGGCGTTGTTTTACAAAATCTGGGGGGTGGGGAATAATGGCTATTGAAGAAGCAACTTGCTAAAGCTGGACATACATCTTTACTTTTGCACATGCCTGAAAGTTTCTGCAATGAAAGAAAACTCTCAACAACAAAAAGACCTGAGATCAAACCTAGATTTTCTGATGCCAATCAAAAACCAATAACAATGACTAGACAAAATCAGAAAAACCACAATCAAAAAGGAATGCAGAAAATATTTAAAACCCAAACAACTTTAAAGTAGGCCAACAGGGAGATAAAACCATAAGGTATTGCATTTCAACCTAACTAGATCTGCCATAATCAATTTTACAATGCTCTCTATCTGATGGTAAGGCTACTCACATCCCTTGACTATCATCAAGAGGCCATTCACGGGAGCTTAATCCACTTGGAGAATCTGCAAATGGATTTGGGGTTTCCACTGTCATCCATAGCCTTCTGCAAACTGGGTTCCCAGCATTTAAGCTCTCATAAAATGCCTTCCTTCAATTTTGTATTATTTTATTTGCAATCCTTGGGTCACACAGGCTGGTGTGCTTCTTCCATGTGGACTTCGTTCATTCGTCACTTAGATGGTCGCTTGTTTGAAGACAAGTCTTTAAGACCCTAGACACTAGTCTTTCAGAAAGCCGGTCACTATCTGGTTTCTTAACCACACTTTGCTATAGCATGCATATCTTCAGTGATCTCTTCATGATGGCAAGCATCAAATAGGGCCATGTCATAAGAACTAATTGTTCTAGATCTGGGGTAAAATGAAATTCAACTCCAAAATTCATTCATACATCTATAGACTACGTAGATCTCTGGTTCCTTTTAGAGATATTATCATTTTATGATAGAGAACATTATAAATTGTCCCCCCAGGGCATAAGGTAATTCTATTAATAGTGTCATTAATTAACCAATGGTAAAGAATTTAAAACACTGTTAAGAAAAGGACATTATACACATATAGGCCAGCTTCAGACCACAATGCATGAATTGTTGACTTGTACAGATTAAACTCTTAAGTGACGGGACACTATTTACACAATAAAATTTGATGATAGGGCAAGACTTTCAATCACATTCCTTCACGAAGGCAGAACCATGCCTACCAAATTAACAAATGCCATAAGAAAGCAAGAAGGGCATTAAAATAGTAAATACATGGTAGACCTGGGCCACCATTCATTGGGCACCCTCAAAGCAAGAGATCCAAACCAAAGTCCAACGACCACCAATCCCTTCACTTTGAGACAGCCGCCATCTGCTTTTCTCACACTAGGGCATTTTAGCCCTAACTCCAAGGGACCATGTCAGTTTCTGAAATCTGCTACAGGTGAGTTTCAGGTCA
>NW_022111373.1:136392367-136407018 GCF_000313985.2 Echinops telfairi
TATGTATAATACCAGACTGTAAATTCCTCTTTAGACTCATGCAACACATGCAATGATGCTGAGTGCAGGACGATCATAGGCCAGTGGGTGGAAAGTTTTGTGGATCCAGTGGCGGTAGAAGCATCTTAGCACTGGCGTGGATCTCCAAACAGCTCCTCTAGCTCCAAAGCTCTGGCTGCCATCAGCAAAGCTCCAGGTGAATTGTCAACAGGAATGTCTCACAGGGAAAGGAAGCAGAGGGTATATCTGGCCTCCGGTGAGCTATTTATCTCCTTCTCACCTCCAAATGAGGTCATCAAGCTGTGACATGATTGACAGGTTAGCATCCACCCCTTCACAAGTTGACAGATTTTATAACTGCCGTACACATGGTGTCACCATGAGTTGGAAACAACTCAATGACAATATGTTTGGATTGGTGTTATTATTATGGAAAAAGGGATAAACTATCATTGGGTGTTTTGGGATAAACTTGGATGATACACTTGTGGCAAAAAAAAATCATCACCATAAAACAAATGAAAACTATAGAGAGTAGAACATAATCAACTGGTGTGTGTGCGTGTGTGTGATTAAATCTTTGAAAGACTAATCAACTTTCTCCCAAAAAGGAGTTCATAAAGGTTTAAAGACCATCATTAGAATAAGCCATAACCCCCAGGGGGTGACTTTAAAGAGGACATCAAGAATCTGAGTCCTTAACACCTGCTATTTTGCTCCTTATACAAAGGTGTGATAGACGAACATCATACTTTGTGTATTAGCAACATAACATGATTTCATACCTGCCTACCATAATTGGTGGTATAATAAAGAACTTCTTAATCTTCCCGTACAGCAACAGTAAGCAATCAGGACTGTAAACACCCATCAGGATGATTATGGGGTTTATTAATACCTATTGATTATGCAAGTCTGATTTTAGGTGTAATGGTTTCTCCCTCCAACTCCTCTTCGGCTCCGCCTCTGCTGCCGTTAAATGCTCTGCTTTTCTTCAGCCTTGCATGTTTTGCCTTATGTGAAGACTTGCTCAGGGAGCCCTCCGAGGCACATTGTTTCGTCGGAGACAGCTGTTCTTCACTAGCTCAGCCTGACTGAGTTATATATAGTAATATATATAACGATAATAATAAATTGTCTACACATATGCACAAGCGCATGGGGAGCCGCTGATGAAAATTAGTGTTTTATGCATATGTGGTGCTTTCCTCTGATTGCCTTGACAAACATTCCACTTAACTGTCCCCCTCCAGCTGTTGTGTTGTGCCTTCTTGGCTCACAGAGGGATCGGCGTTGCCACTTCAACCTCCCAGACAACCTTGCACATCCTCAAGTTTACACATTGACCCACAGTTCCCGGGTTAAGAATGTCCAATTTAAGGGCACTTCCTAATCTCACTGCCCACTCATAGAAACCTTGTCCTTTGATATTCATGTCAATTTCCCATCTTTGAAATGATTGAATCAACCCCAACTTGCAACAAATTCGTCATCACGATTGCGTTCACTCACTTTATGTGCAGCCTTTAAAGTACTGCAAAGACCCAGAGCCTCTTCCTGCACTAAAGAAGGCTAAATAAGAACCATCAGCACTGGTTTCGATTCCGGTGCTTCAAGATGGAAAGACACAATTAGGAATGGATATCATTTGTACCAGGTGCTGCCCGTGCTGGTTAAGTTTCTTCTCCTAGTTCCGTTTTCATAGAAAACTATTCAGATCTGGTGGGGGCTTTTACTGGATCCACAAGGCTTCGCACCCACCGGCCAGTGATCTTTAGGTATTCTTCATTGTTGCATGTGGCTGCATGAGTCTGAAGAGAGACTAATAGATTAGTTTCAGACTTATTGACTAGTATTGGACGAATGGACTTGATCTGCACTGGGCTGGGATGTTTGCTTGACATATCACTACTTCTTGGTATAAAACTCTCTCTTACACATATTTATGAGTGTCACTGAATTTGTTTCTCTAGTCAACTGGCTAACACAGGGCGTATTTCTCATATTAGAGTTTTATATATTTGAAGAGCTTCATATCAATGCAATGTTTTTGGCCTACCTTTCTCCTAGTTTTCCATTTGTTTCAGTTTTTCATCTTGGTCATCAGCCTATGTATCACAGAAGTGTCTTTGCCATAATGTATCTTACATTTTACCACGGCAGTGCAAGTTGGGAGCCGTGATGTTTCTTTGATTTCCATTGGGACTATCTACAGTGTGAGCTAATTTGGTTTTCACCATAGAGGATGGCCTGGGTAAGGACACAGAGATGACCATACTGGCCTCATTGCATATGGCCCCGGAGGACAGTGTGGAGGGCAAGAAGGGGAAAGAGACTCCGTTCATTCAGAGCTTCTTTGCCATTATTCCGAACTGGCTTCTTCCTTTCTGCACACCTGTTTTTTTTCTGGATATGCTCTAGTAGAGTACTTGGGAAAGATTCTGCTCTGAGCTCCATCTCTTCCTATGTCAATTTTCATACAATAGATAGTACCTCTGATCCTGTTGCCTTATCTTTAAGATGGGTGTAGTATAATGGAAAGAACTCTGGAGCGGGTAGATTTGGGCTCTGATTTTTGTTTTATCTTTTAGCTGTATGACCTTCAGAAAATGACCTGCCCTTAGAAAGCCACTCTTTTGGGAGAAGTTCTACTCCTATAAAAAGTTTCGATCTCTGAAACCCCAAGGGGCAGATCCACCTTGCTCTAGAGGGTCTCTGTGAACCAGGATGGACTTGGTGGCAGCGACGTTGTTTTGTTTTGATTTTTTTGGTTTGTTTCCTACCAGAGGCTTACACACTTTCTCTTTTTTCTTGTCCTGTCTGCCTCACGTCACTTTTGCCAGGGTCTGGTGAGTTAAGATGAAATAACTCAATTTGGAAATGGCCCAGTAGTATACAGATGACTCTCCCTGGGGGAATACATAATCAGAAGTTTCCGGGATCAGAGTCAATGCCTGCCATTGAGTCAATGCTGACTCATAGTGACCCCTGTGTGATTCTGAGACTGACAATTTAGAAGTGACAGAGTAAACAACCTAGTCTTTCTCCCTCAGAGCTGCGGGTGGTTTTGAAGTGTGGACCATGCGATCACTGCTCAATGCATAACCACTACTGATGGCAATAAGCGGATGCACACTTAACCGGTCCCATTGATTTTCGAAGTGGTTCAATATGGCCCAAGTCCTTGGAGATAATTTCTATTTTTCAGAAATCCTTCACACTGTGTGGCCTTTAAAATATGGATATAGACTTCAGTGACTCAAAATTATGCCAACTTCTATTGTGATTGTTAAGGAATCAAAGTTTGTCAAATGATGCCTATACACAGCCAGTAAAATGGAAGCACATGTTAGTTCTTGCCAACTAGCTAATTCAGTATATACACTATATCCATAGTCTTCTATCCCGTGCCCTATTCTTTATCCAGGAAGGCTGATTGTTGTATACTGCAATCTTAGCACTCCTTTGTTATTCCATCAGGTTTCACCAAAGAGAATGTTGGCAGGATCTGAGGGTGGGAAGATGGAGGCATAAGGGCATTTCTTCCTCAATTTCTCGGTAGCTGTACTTCTCTCGGTAGCTGCTTCCCTCAAGTACTACAGCTATGAACTGTCCTCCAAGGTTCTCTCACCCACTGAGCTCATTCAACACCAACTCTTTTCTAATCCAAGGAGGACAGCAGCTTTCCTGACGATTGCTCAGTGCAGCAGCATCCTTTGTCTTAACCCTTCCCATAGCTCCATATGTAGTCACGTCATTGTTGTTATAAAAACAAAACTAAACAAAAACAAACCCCAAACCAAACCAACTGCCACGCAGTCAATTATGGCTCCTAGTGACCCTATTGGACCGAATGGAACTGTTGTTGGCTACTGAATTGAAAGCAACCCTAAAGTCATGAAGATCCTATGCACACTGGGATGAATTGCTACCTGATCCTGCATCCCCATTGGTGATTCCATATACCTTTTTTTCCTGGAAGTTCTAATTAATATCATATTTGTGCTGTGGGTAAGTCACTAGTGACAGATGGTCGGTGACAACACTTGAAGGGCACTGGCTGGGAATCCAACTCAGATTTCCTACATGAGAAGTGAGGAGTCTACATGGAATACCATTGCCTTCACAGTCACATACTTTTTCTTCGAGTTGTTTCTGTGGTAGTTACATAATTTGGTGTCAACTTGAGACTATTAAGCGTAAAGGGGTGGAGTTAACCTGTCAATCAGGTCAAAGCTTGATGACCTCATTTGGAGGAGCTACAGAGATAAATAGCTCACTGGAGGCCAAACCCACACTCTCCCTGGGAGACATTCCTGTTGACAAGACATTCCTGTTGCTCTTGGAGCTACACTGATGGAGCCAGAGCTCTGGAGCTGGAGGAGCCACGTGGAAACCCACGCCAGCGCTGAGATGCTTCCACCACCACTGGATCCATAAGACTTTCCACCTACTGGCCTGTGATCTTCCTGCATTCAGCATTATTGCATGGCTGCATGAGTCTGAAGAGGGATTTATAGACTGGTGTCGGACATATCGGTTAATATCGTACTTATGGACTTGATGTGGACTGATCTGGGATGTTTTCTCAATATACAACTGCTCTTTTATATGGAACTCTTTCTTATACACACATGAATGTCTATGAATTTGTTTCTATAGTCAACCGAGACCTACATAATTCTGAACCATGGAAACGCCATGAGTGTCACAGTAGAACCGCAGCACATCGCCAGGAACTCACAGAAATTCAAGCAGGATTCAGAAGAGGATGTGGCATGAGGGATTTCATTACTGATCTTCGATGGACCTTGACTGATGTTCGATGGACTGTGGCTGAGAGCAGAGAACATCAGAAAGATGCTTACTTGTGCTTTCTTGACTATGTAAAGGCATGCGACAGTGTGGATCAAAGCAAACTGTGGATGACACGCAGAAGAATGGGAATTTCAGAACACTTCATTGTGCTCATGGAAACTTCACATGGATCAAGAGGCAGTTCTTGGACAGAAGTAGGGAATGCTGCGTGGTTTAAAATCAGGAAAGGTGTGCTTCAGGGTTGCATCCTTTTACCACACTTATTCAATCTGTATGCTGTATCTGTATCCTCTCACGTTCTTTGGACATATTATCTATCAAAAGAGACTCCTGGAGAAGGAAACTATGCCTGATAAAGGAGAGGGTGAGTAAAAAAGAGGATAACCCTCAACAAGATGGATTGAGTCCGTGGCTCTAGCAACGAGCTCAAACATACGAGCAATTTGCGGCTGGTGCAGGTCTGGCAGTGTTTTACTCTGTTGTGCAAAGGATCACTATGAGTCAGAACTGAATTGGCAGCACCCAACAGCGTCGTCTTACAGTCTCGAATTTTATTATAAGAAGAAAATATAAATATAGAAAAATCAAAATCTAGCTAAGCTAAGTAATACCCTACACTCAGAAATACTTACCTTGTGTAAATTTAGTTTCAGATGTCTTAAATGACAACCACTTAGAAATGCATTACAGAATTCCATTAATAAAATGTAAAATCTAGATTTAATAGCTATATATATTTTAATGGCACACATTTATTGCTACACATAATTCATTGCATACATTAAGCCTGGAATTTCCTGTAGGCAGCAATAAATATGATTTAGAAGTCACAAACTTGTGTGAAGTCTATTATTCTCTTGAGGACATTTCCAAAAACCATCACAAATTAGAAAAGAAAAGTTTCTAAAAATTGGTAACTTATTTATTTTGAGAGTCATTTTTGTTTTAGTACATCCTACGTAATATGCTTAAAAATGAAATTATATTTATATGTATATTATACAAATTATACTGCAGTAAAAAGATGTCATTTTAAGTTGTTCTTTTTTTATATCACTTGTTGCAGATACTAGTGTTTCAAGTCTGGAATGAATAATTTTATTTTATATATTTTAAAGTAAAATATAAACTTTACATTATAAAATCAGCATATGTGCATTATGAATAATTTAAAAACAATTAAAATCCTTAATTCCCAACACTGTCAGCACTTCAATGAATAAAATGTAGAATGAATAAAACATTTATGCACATATATATATACATCTCTAACAGAATAGTATGATATATAATGTTTGTGTTATCTACTTCTTATATACAATTCTATTTTTCATGGGAAATAAATGTGTCTGGCTTAATATCCAAATCATATAATAATTGCCCCAATTATACCCAAAATGTCTTTGTAGTTGTATTGTTCTAAGAAAAATTTAAATCTGGACCATCCATAATAAATTGTTATGTTAATCTGTAATCTAGAACAAAGGCCACAGGGCAAATCCTTCTGGCTTCCTGTTTTTTTATAAATAAAGTTTCATGGAAACACACACATTCTCATTTGCTGAAGTATCATCCCCTCTGCTTTCACTCTATAATGGTAGAGTTGAGTGGTTGTAACAGAGACTATAAGACCTAAAAGCCCCCCAAACAAACAAACCCCACAAACCAATGCCATGCAGTCAATTCTGACCCATAGCGACCAAATAGGACAGGGTAGAAGTGCCTCTGTGGGTTTCTGATATTCTTTTACAAGAGTAGAGAGCCTCATCTTTCTCCAGCAGAGTGGCTGGTGGTTTTGAACTGCTGACCTTCAGGACAGAAACCCAACACATAATCACTGTACCACCAGAGCTCCTACAATATTTACCATTTGAACTTTCCCAGAAAAACTTTGCTGACCTCTGATTTAGAGCTCACCAAATCCACTGTTAAGTTAGTATGATTCGCAGCGATCCTATAGGACACTGTAAAACATCTCCATACAATTTCTAAGACTGTAAACCATTAAGGGAATAGACAGCCTCATGTTTCTTTTCCTAGAGAGGATGGTGGATTTGAACCACCAACCATGCAGAGAGTAGTTGAACAGTCCTTTTTCTCATGATATTGAATTGTTGGTATATCCCAGAATGTTACACCTTCTGGATTTGCCTGGTGGCTTCATATAGCCTGTTTTCACTTCTTCGGAATTTTAATTTTTTTTTCTTTCCCATCTAGCTCTAATAACCTCAGTTACCTTACTATCATGACCCATTGTAGCAGTTACTTAATCTCCTGTCAACTTGTGAAGGGTTGGAGTTTAGCCTGTCAATCAGGCCACAGCTTGATGACCTCATTTGGAGGTGCCACAGAGATAAATAGCTCACTGGAAGCCAGATGCATATAGACTCCCTGCAAGACATGCCTGTTGACAGGCCACATGGGGCTACACTGATGCAGCCAGAGCCCTGAAACTGAAGAGCCACATGGAGACCCTGGCAGCACTGAGATGCTTCTACTGCCACTGGATCCACAAGACTTTCCACCCACTGGTCTGTGATCTTCCTGCACTCAGCGTCATTGCATGTGCTGCATGAGTCTAAAGAGGAATGTATGGGCTAGTATCAACATAATATTGGACTATGGACTTGAACTGGATAGGCTGGAATGCTTTCTTAATGTACAACTCCTCTGTGATATAAAGTTCTCTCTCACACATATATATGTGAGTGTCTCCCTGAATTTGTTTCTCTAGTCAATCTGGACTAACACACTCATCTTCGTTATAGATTTTTCAAAACATCCATTGAATGGATTAAATATAGGGAGACTTCAAAAGTTGGTGGGAAAAGTCCATTAACTTTCAATCCTTTATTTCCCAAGCTTTTGAATCCCCCTCACATAGAGAATTTCTAGGTCTTATAGACATTTTCTATTCTTAATCATTTTATTTGGGGCTCTTACAGCTCTTATAGCAATCCACACATCCATTGTGTCAAGCACATTTGTACACATGTTGCCATCATCCTTTTCAAAACATTTTCTTTCTACTTGAGCCCTTGGTATCAGCTCCTCATTTCCCCCCTCCCTTTCACACCTTCCCTCCCTCATGAAACCTTGATAATTTATAAATTATTATTATTTTCATATCTGAAATCGACTGCTGTCTCCCTTCACCCATGTTCTGTTGTTTGTCCCCTTGGGGGTGGGGGTGGATGGGTTATAGACATTTTCTCAGAGTTTTTTATACTTTTTCAAAGGGATAAATCTGTTCATGTAAATCAGCAGAAAAACATTTGGAATGAAAATATCTTGGGGGAGAGTGTGAAAGAAGAGATAACAAGCAAGTTATTGGGGATAAGGCAAGGGATGGGGAGACGTGGAGAAGATAAGGTGATTTTGGAAGTCCAATCGTACCAAGCTGTGAATGGTAGAGAAGGTCCAAGCAATGGACAACTGCAGCAAGAAACCTGCAGGAAACCGGTTTTCTGATGAGTGGAGAAGAGAAAACTGTAAAGAGGAGAACATGGGAATTTCAAAGACAAACTATCACCAATTTTTGTCTGGGCCAGCTGAGTACAGGACATATTAAGTAGACAAGATGGACTGCTCAACCATTCCAAAACTCATTCAAGGTTCCTTCTTCTTTGTGGATGGAATTGAATTGCCATTTGGAGGAATAAAGGAAACATATCACCCATCTAGTAAAGTTCAGACTGTATTTCTATGAGATTGTTATCTGTAAACTCTGCGTGTGCTTTAATGATCTAAGGCTATCCTTCAACACATAGCATTCAGTGTTTCCCATTCGTCCATGTTTTCACAACAGAATATTTGAATTCCTACCACAACAGGAATTCCAGAACACGTCACTGTGCTTATGTGGAATGTATAGCATACATAGAGGAAGAGGCACTCCTTCGAACAGGATGAGGTGTTTCATGGTTTAAAATCAGGAAAGGTGTCTGTCAGGGTTGTCTCCTTTCACTGTATTTATTTAGTCTGTATGCTGAGCAAATCATTGGAGAAGTTTCCTTATACAAAGAAGAGCACAACTTTAAGATTGGAGGAAAGCTCATTGGCAACCTGTACCATGCAGATGACACAACCTTGCTTGCTGAAAACCAACAAGACTCGATACCTGATAAAGACCGCAGATGGCTGCTTTCAGTATAGATGACAGCTCAATGTAATGTACAGAAAAGCAAAATCCTCTCAACTGGACCAGTAGACAACATCACGATAAACAGATAAATGACTGAAGCTTTATTTTATTTTACTTTACTTGAAGGATTTTCTTTTACTTGAAATTATAATCACTTCACAGGGAAGCTACAGTCAACAGAATTTAAGACATAATGCGTTTGGCAAGTTTTCTACAAAAGACCTCTTTAAAATGTGAAAAGTGGAGATGTCGCTTTGAGAACTAAGGTGTACCTGATCCAAACCCTGCTAGTTTTAATCGTCTCAGGTGCATTTGAAATCTGAACAATGAATCAAGGAGACTGAAGCAGAACAGATCCATTTGGATTGTGGTGTTGGCAAAGAAGATTGGATGGGGGACTGCCAGACAAACAGATCTGTTTTCCAGGAAGTACAGCCAAAATGTCCGTAGATTGAGGATGGCCAGACTCTGACTTGTTTACCTTGGGTCTGCTGTCAGAGGGACCGGTGCTTGGAAAAGGACCTCACGCCTGGTCGTTGTGGCTGTTCGGTGTCATCTACTTGGTTCTACTAGTGACCCTACGCACAACGAAACGAAACGTGACTTGCTTTGGGACCATGTTTGGCAGAGGGTCAAGAAAAAGAGGAAGGCCCTCACAAGATTGTTCCTGTTGTACACAGGAGAGCCAGGAATCAGGACCGAGTCAATGACACCTAACCACAACCACCACCATCATGGTTGCCATTGTTGTTGTGGCTGAGAGCCAGGGACTTGGCTCCAGGGTTCAACAGAATGAAATGCTGTCCAGTCCCGCTCCATCCTCACAATGGTCACTCTGTTTGAGCCCATTGGGGTAGCTGCTGTGTCAACCTTTGAGGGACATACACTTTTTGCATTGGCCCTCCTGAAAAGGTGTGCAAAAGTATGTGAGAAAAAAATCTCACTCGCCTCCTTTCGAAGCAGCAGTCTTGATGTACTTTTTCTAGTACAGGTTGGCCCATTCTTCTGGAATTCCATGGTACACGCATTATACTTGGCCAATAACAATTCAGAGGAATGGCTGCTTCTCCCATTTTCCTTTTCAATGACTAGCTTTCACATGCAAATGAAGCCATTAAAAATACTAGAGTTTGAGTCAGATGCACCTTAGTCCAAAAAGTGATGTCTTTATTTTTTCACGCTTTAAGAAGTCTTGATAGTAGATCCCCCATTGTGAAATGCCATTTGATTTCTTGTCTGCTGATTCCATAGGTGTTGCTCGTGGACCCAAGTAAAGTTAAATTCTTGGCCACTTCAGTCTTTTCTCTGTTTATTATTCTGTTGTTTGCTGGTGTAATTTTGAGGATTTTTGTTTTATTTATGTCAAGGCAGAACACTAACTTTTAAAATGCGATGCATTTTTCATGTGTGATTACTGGCTATATCATGTTGACTGATTCCTGCCCAAAGATCTGTTGTTTAATTCAAGTTTGGTATAGCAAGGGAGACCCTGCTAAACAACAACAACAACAACAACAAACAAAGAAACCAAACTCACTGCCATTGAGTCAGTGCCAACTCATAGCGACCCTACAGGGCAGGGTAGAACTGTCCCTGTGAGTTTCCCAAGACCATCACTGGGGGAGTAGAAAGCCCTGTCTTTCTCCGAAGGAGTGGTTCGTAGTTTTGAACTACTTGACTTTACAGTTAGCAGCCCAACTTATAACCACTGTGCTACCAGGACCCTTACCTTGTCTTAGAATGATAAAGTTAGAAAATTATTTTTATAGAGTTTTTATGTCTGGGCCAAATGTTTTAAGATGGGTCTTTTAAGGGATAAAAGAAAGGGATAGGGCAAAACTCAGGACCTAAAGATATAGGTGAATAAAGCAAAGTTCAGATGAGCAAGCTGTTTCCAGGTGAGCAAAGGATTGTTCTGGAAGGTGAGCTGTTTGTCCAAAGGAGCAAACCCAAGGAAACAACCTTGTTGGAGCATCAATGGTAGCCCATGGTAACCCCATGAGCTTCCAAGTAGAATTGTGTTCCGTGGCGGATGTCCCGGAAGTTGATGGCCAGGTCTTTATGGTGAATGTCCCGGAAGTTGATGACCAGGTCTTTGTTTTGGATAAATCTCTGGGTGGTCTTGAACCTCCAATCTTTTTTTTTAAATTAATAAATCATTTTATCGGGGCCTCATACAACTCTGATCACAATACAATACAATACATACATACATACATACATTGTGTAAAGCACATTTGTACATTTGTTGCCATCATCATTTTCAAAACATTTTCTTTACACTTGAGCTCTTGGTATCAGCTCATTTTTCTCCCTCCCTCCCTCACCCTCCCGCCCTCATGAACCCTTGATAATTTATAGATTATTATTATTTCCCAATCTTTTCCTACAGCCAAGATTGAGCCTTGTTTGTACCAACCAGGGAATCCCAAAGTCAGGGCGGGTGATTGTTGTTTTTTTGCAACATCCGAGGAGGAGTTTTACTGGGTGGAAGCAAGAGAAGAAAGAGAGGAACGAGGAGATGGAAGTTATGGAGCCTTTCATTTTATCTTCATGATAATCACAATCACCATGATTATCATGATTTAGATAAATCATGACAAATCACCATGATTTTAGAGTTGAAGTAACTGAGATTTGGGTCAAATTGTTTTTTAAAATACCTCACTTTTTGATTCCCTATCACTTCTCCAGGTTTATGAAATCAGTATGTTTCCAGGAACTTGACTACTTGCTCAAAGGGTGGACCTACCGACCCTCTTGCCTGGGAGGTGGGGATCCTGGTCTTTGCACAGCCTCCCATCTGAAGAAGGAGCTGCTCTTGTGCCATCATGGCTTAGCCAGGGTCTCCATCTCCTCCACTTCACCTGGGCTCAGAGGAATCTCTGGGAAGCATCCAGAGCAGCTGCCCAGCATATCCAGGTAGCTCCACTCAAGTGTAGAGGGAGTCAGTGCACTCTGGAGGGAATTAAGAGACAAGAGATTGGAGGAAGCTGGCACGCAAATTCCTCTCTGCTGATGGAGGACATGAGGGGTGCTGCGTGGCCCATCTGGATGGCGTCCCGTGAGACTGAGAACCAGCTGTGTCTTTCTGGGAAGCTGGGTTGGCTCAGTCGGGTGCCATCTTGAATTAGCTTTCTGTCTTTTCTCCCCTTTCATGCTTTTCATAATTCATCAATTTTGTTTTCTGTGTGGATTTCATGTAAAAATATAACTTGGTCTTCCTGTGTTTATGAGGTAGAAAGAGAGCAGAAAACAATATATTAAAAAAAATTACCTTAAGTCAGGACATTGTTTTTTCCAAAATGCATGCTTTTCATTCATTCTGTTAGTATATCTGGGAAGCCTTATGTACTCTAGATTATTACCCACTCTAACATTCTAAGACCTCCTACATAGCTACTTGCTTCTTTCCTTTCTTCCTACCTACCTTCCTTCCTCCCCTCCTTTTTTCCTTCCTATTTCTCCCTCCCTTCTATTTCCACTCCCTTTCCCTCCCTCCTTTCTTCCTTCACAGAGAAGAGGTTGTATCCCTGAAGTAAGCAAAATAAAACATCAACTTGTGTAATCTTAGTTTTTGGTGATAAATTCAGTGTTTTGAATAATGAAGATGCTCATGGAAGAATTAAAATCTGGTACAGAATGGACCTTAGAGCTTGTCATTGAACAGAGAGAGAAACTGAGCCACAGGGAAGGTTACACGAGTCCCCAGAGTTCAGAAGTGGTAGACCAAGAGTACAGTCTAATGCAGCTCTCTTGCCTTTGTGATGCTTGGAAACGATTTTCTTTAATACAAAAAAACAAATCCATTTTACTATTTAAGAATTCGTTCACCTACTATCATCCCTTCTCCAGAGGGAACAACTGGGATGAAGTCTACGGTGTAAAGAAAGGGCCATAACCTTGGAGTTAAACATTTATGAGTCAAGCATTCCTGCTGCAACTGCCGCCCAAGAATGTGGCAGCAGCTGTACCGTGAGGCGCTGGCAGAGAGCCCTCCTCCCCCCACTCCAGTGACAAAGCCAAGACTGTCTCTGCTCCATTTCTAAGGTGATTTCCCCGGCTTTACATTTTGTACAGCTTTCAAATGTCCCGATTATTCAACATGTAATTTGGGGGAAATTGAAGATACTTAATAATGCCAGCATCTTGGCAATCATTGCTTTGAAAATATGTGCCTCCCTTCCTGGACTGGGTGGGGGAAAATGCTTGTCTCATCATGCTGTTTAGTGAATTTTAAATAAATTGATTTCCTGGGAAAGAGCTTATGTGAGCTTTCTTTCTATTATTTTTTTCCCTGTCCTTTAAGTTAATTTAAAATTTTTGCTGCATAGGAATAATAAAATGAAGTCCAATGAGATTAATTTAGTATAATCTTTTCTATAATCAAATTCCAACTTAAGGATAAGTACTGCAAATGTGAGTAAGCAACTAAATTAAATATGTTTTAATTTTGGGCTCTAATTGTCTAATAAGAAAAACCTACGGTGGAACGTTGAATTCAGCTATTATGCGACTATGATACTACGCATCTCTCAGATAGTATCAAACTGTACAATGGAGCACACATTGAGTATAGTCTAGAGAAAAGTCTAAATGCATGGCCACCCAACCTTGAGGGCTGCTGGCACCCTGCCACGTTTCCACCGACCTTGGATCTGTGTGACTCTGCAGTCCATGGCCTGTGACCTCCCTGCTTCCCACTCCACTCTCCGGCATCATTGGCCTGCACCTGTATGAGTCTGAAGAGGGTCCTGGCTAGTATTGGACCTCTGGACATGAGCTGAACCGGGCAGGGGGACCTTTGTGATGTAAAGTTGCTTCTTGATAAAAAATCTTTCTTGTTTATATGTGAGTGTCACTAGCTTGTTTCTCTAGACAACCTAGGAGGTGCTGTTTAATTGCACAGCAAGCCCTGTTAGGATCTTGGTCATCATGCACTGAGAGCGCTTCTACTGACAGGAGTAGCTTTGTGCATTATTGTTGTGCAAGGTGATCATTTTATAGTGATATCAATAATGGCTATTGAAATTACCCAATGGAAATCAGACTGTAAACCCTGCAGAAGCATCATATTCTCAAATTGTGGCAATAAATGGATTTCTAGAAGACATTTATTAATGGAAGGAAATACTGAATGGGTCTAATCGTTTCCAATTAGAGAAGAAATACATCAGGCCTCTTGTGGCTGACCACACTTAGGTGAAAAGCTTTATTTAGAATATATCTCCTGATACATGTTCCTAAGATTGGGTGTGTCAAAGATTTTTTTAAGACGTGGTTGGGCAAAGAACCCCGGAGGGGGGAAAATTTATGTTAAATAGAACATTGTGCAAATATCACATTTGGTCATTAAACAATTCTATGAGTTAGACAAGATCTATATTTGCATTCTAATATTACGGGAGAAGAAATTGAATTATGGTTTAACATGTTGGCCAACCTTATATGGTGTTATTCAGAGACCAAGCTGGAACCAGAATTCAAGCCTTTGACTCCGCCTCTCTAAGCATAACTCCATAGGGACTTTTGAGATGCTTCAAATGAGAAGGAAAAATACATGTAGAACATAAGGAATGCCACTTTCTATAGGTAGAATGAGAATAACAAAACAAAGGCAAATAGTTTACCTAAAGAATCCCAGAGGAATTTGAAAACATTCAAATGATCTTGGGTCCCTACCCCTTAT
>NW_022111373.1:136407522-136416378 GCF_000313985.2 Echinops telfairi
TATAGATGAGAATACAGAGTTGCTAGATGTTTAATTATGTATTCAAAGCTATAAAAATGATAAATAACTGCCTGTAGAACAAATAGGAGTCTGTTTACTCTATTTACATTTTCTGAGATAAGAGGGGGAAAGCCTTATTATGCAAGTAAACGTGGAAGTACTGGAACCCATTCCATCAGCAGTACACTGTTGTTTAAAAATGAAGCACCACCATCCCTGGGTTCTAGGACTTTGACTTTTGGCGCACTTGCTTTGAGGATGTATTTTTGGAATGGTGAGCTCTGCATTTGACAAACAGAGGCAGGGTCACGCAGTGAGTCTCAACGCTGGCTGATCTCTGCGTGATTCCAACTTGCCAAGTGGGTGCAGAACCCCAGTGTCCAGAAAGAGCTTAGCATCTTGGCGTTTAGAAAACCCAGGCATGAGGATCAATTCTGAAATTGAATTGGGTAACTTTATTTCCAAAATTAAATTAATTTGGAAAGCATTGAATTAATGTGTCACATTTGAGTGATAGTTCCTATCCAGAGGTAGATCCAAGTTGTATAGCATCTGAAGCCCCGACAATTTGGAGATATGCTCTAAGAAAAATCATTTTTCAATTTTTGCTTGTGTAGATTTTAGAAAACTGTACCATTAATGAACATGCATTGAAATGTCTATATAACACCAAAATAAGTAAATAAACCCTTAAACCTGTTAATGCACAGTTGATTCTCACTCATGGTGACCATATAGGACTGGTTAGAGCTGCCCCATCACATTTGCAAGGCTGTACCTCTTTATAGAAACAGACTGCTGCATCTCCCTGCAGAGCCGATGGCTTGGAAAAGCAGCCCCTTAGCCACTGCACCATTTTCACAAATCTGAACAAATTCACTGCCATCGACTCAATGCCAACCCGATAGGACAGGCTCGAACTGCCCCTGTGGGTTTCTGGGACGATGACGCTTACAGGAGGAGAAAGCTGTGTCTTTCTTCTGCAGGGTGCTGGTAGTTTCAAACCACTGGCCTTGCAGCTAACAGCCCAAAGCGGAACCACTACTCCACCACAAGTTAATGGTACTGCGGTGGCTCCCGATCTGATTTCAGCTTCAGATTATAAACGGTGTCTTGTTGAAGAGTGGATGTCGGGTTGGGTCACAGTGTGGTGGAGACTTGATGAGGGATGGTTACTGTCATGGGGGAATGGAAGGTTGAGGTAAGAGGGAGATTGTACCCATTCTCTTGTCTGTGCCACCCGCTAGCTGGGAGACGCCTTCTCTCCAGTGACTGTCACTGACGTCTGGATCGCTGTGCTGGGCACCTAGGAACGGCGAAACTGGAGCACACACATTGGCACAGATAAGAGCTTTTGACACATGGGATTCAGGACAGATAAGCCCCTCCCTCAGAAACCTAATCAGTGAATGTATCCAAGGAAGAGGAAGTGGTATCATGCACCAAACCTGTGCTGAGGAAGCAATTTGGCCTGAGCCTAGACGGAGGCCATAGTGTAGCTTAACTGAATGCTGGAAGAAATTGGATAGGAAATCCAATGACATTGGATTTGATCATCACAGTGCATTCTGAGCACACCAAGGTGCGTGCTGTGGGCAGTGACCAGAGGTCAGACGACTAAGAGAAGATGCTGCCCTTGCAAGCCCCTCTAATTCCCTTTTTGTACTCTCTTCCCCACGCTGACATTTCTTCTTCCCTGTAGGGGTCTTTCCATCCCTCCTGCTCATGTCTCCATGCTTGCAAAGCAAACCACTTTTGGGTACCAACCAAAATTAAGTGTAAAGCTAATACGTATAAGAGCACACATGATCAATCACCCATTCAACAAAGACATCTTTTTAAAAAAATCAATTTATTAAGGACTCTTACAGTTCAAATAACATTCCATACATCAATTGTATCAAGCATATTTGTACATATGTTTCCATCATCATTTCCAAAACATTTTCTACTTGAGTCCTTGGTATAAGCTCCTCTTTTTTCCCCACCCTCCCCTCCCACCTTTGTGAATCCTTGATCAATTATATATTATTATTATTTCATATCTTACACTGTCCGTTGTCTCCCTTCATCCATATTTCTGTTATTTGTCCCCTTCAGGGGGTGGGGCTCTATATATGTGATGCCCCCTCCTTCTTCCCCTTCTCCCTCCCCAACCATTCCCCTACCCTCATGATATCTCTACTCCCACTACTGTTTCTGAGGGGGTCATCTATCCTGAATCCCGTGTGTCAAGAGGTCTTATCTGTACCAATGTGTGTGGACTCCGGTTTAGCCAGATTTGTAAGGTAGAACTGGGTCATGGTAGTGGGGGAAGAAGCATTCAGGAACTAGAGGAATGATGTGTGTTTTGTTGGTGCTATACTGCACCCTGGTTGAATTGTCCCTTCCTTATAACCCTTCTGTGTGTGTGTGTGTGGGGCGGGGGGGATATCTAATTGTCTATACATGGGCTTTGGGTCTCCACTCCAAACTCCCTCATTCACATCAATATAATTGTTTGGCTTGGATCTTTTGATACCTGATGATCCCTTCAACACCTCATGTTCACACAGGGTAGTGTGCTTCTTCCATGTGGGATTATTTGCATTTCTGCTGGATGGCTGCTTGTTTATCTTCAAGTCTTTAATACCCCAGACACTATATCTTTTGATAGCCAGGCACCATCTGCTCGCTTCACCACATTTGCTATGCACCCATTTTGTCTTTGTCGATCATGTTGGGAAGGTGAGTATCAAAGAATGCCAAGTTATTAGAACAAAATGCTTGAGTAGAGGTCCAAAGTCCATCTGCTATCTTAATTCTTAACATATAAATATATGTACATTGGTCTCTATCATTTTAATTATTGCGGTAGTTACATAATCTATTGTCAATTTGAGACTTATGAGTGAAGGGGTGGCATTTGTCCTATCAATCAGGTCACAGCTTGATGACCTCATTTGGAGGTGGCATGGAGATAAATAGCTCATTGGAAGCAGGACACAGGTTCATTCAGCTGCTGGCCTGTGATCTTCCTGCATTCAGTGCCATTGCACGTGTTTCGTGAGTCTGAGTCGGACATACAGGCTAATATCAGACTTAAGGACTTGATCTGGACTGGGCTGGGATGTTTTCTTAATGTACAATTATTCTTTATTTAAAGCTCTTTCTTATACACATATGAGTGTCTATGAATTTGTTTCTCTAGTCTACCCAGACTAACACGATTATTAATTAGTATATTTACATATAGACATGCCTATAGCTATACCTCTATAAATAGCTTTTGCCTCCTATTTTCAACAAAGACATCTTGAGCATCACTGTTTTGTTTTTTGGGGTTTTCCTTTGACAAGGATGGGGGAAGGCAGCAGCAGGCGAGACAGAAATATCATGCTTTCATGGGACATGAACCCAGGACAGAGGAACAGCACAAAATAAAATCAGGCTCTGGTCAATGCTGCCACTCCAACTGTGACGCACTGAGATGAAAAATGAGCTCGGGCAGAGCTAGACCTCTCAGCACAGAACGGACATTACCCAATGACAAGATGGCAGGTGTTATAACTCACTCAGTAATTAGGAAGGGGAGGGACTGGTAAGGCTTGTCTTGGAACCCGTCACCTTCAAACCATCATTCCAGCATGCATGGGTGGGGTAAGCGCCTCTCACCTCACCCTGCGTCACATTTATTGGAAAACCCAAGGAGTCAAGAGGTTCAGGACAGATGCACCTTACCCAGAGAAGCCCTCTGCCTAAGGCCTAGCAGGTTATGTGTTGGAGTGCTAAGGGCAAGATTGATGCAACCTCTTCAAACCCACCGGGTCTCACTCGCTGGGAGAAAGCTAAGGCTTTCTGCTCCCGTAATGATTTACAGCCTCTGAAACCCACAGGCGCAGTTCTACTCTGTCCACAGGGTCTCGTGGGAGCCAGAATTGCAGGGAATTCTACCTTAAACTGAAGGGAAGGAGGGAGGGGAAAGTTCCAACAGAGCCATTGTGGGACCACGGTGTGTAACCACAAAGGAACATGCCTTTCCCTTTCTCGCTACAGCAGTCCTTTTGTAAGCCTATATTCTCTGGTTAATGAGACAATGGGCTACAAGCCACCAGGAGAAGCTGCATCCCCTAAGGGGCATGCTTAGTACAATTAAGTAGTCATGGAGACAGTGGGAGGGGAACTCACCAGGGTGTGCAGCCCATTCCCTTGCAAGAAGTAAGCAGATATGGTGACAGGGGCAGGGCTTTGCTCTTTCCTGTGGGACCGTCAGCTGAGAACTCTCTTCATTAGACCCACTTGTTTCCGAATATCGACTGTCACGGGCAAGAGGGCTATGCCCTCAGGGGAAGTGAGGTTCAGGCAAGGAACGTCATGTTCAAAAAGGCTGGAGACAAAGGTTTGTAGCACTTTGAGAAACAGTATAGGGTGGCTGGCATGGAGTAGCAGGAAGTAGTGGTACAAGGGGAGCAGAGAAGTAGCCAAAGGCCCAATCACAAGGCTTTGGGGGCCCTGGTGAGGCTTTGGGGGCTTCTCCCAGTGGGACCTGCAACTGCTGTGGGGTTGAGCAAAGAGAGGGTTAAATCCGAACACAAAGTCAGCTGCTTTGAGCATTACCATGCACAAGAGTGTTGGTTTCCATTGTTTTCACTTCTACTGCACACAAGAAGCGAGCTAGTTCTCCTCATCAGACCCTGCATCTCCCAGGTGGGAGTGTGCGATGTGTTCAGTCATGCCATTTCTCATTTCCCTGGTGATTTCTTCTTGGATGCAGGGTTTTAAGAGCTGAGTTGCTTCATTTGCACATTCTTAGAGGCTTTTCTGATACCTGGTTTTTCCAATTAAATTCTAATTTCATGACCTCGCTGTCAGAGAGCCAGCCCCATAGGATTTCAGTTCTATCGGTCTACCGTAGCTTGTTATATGATGTGATGTGTGGTCTGTGTTGGTGACTGATCCGAGTGTGGCTGGAGAGAAGCTATCTACTGAGAGAGGCCAGTCATTCGGTAGTGCTGTGCAAGTCCTCTTTGTCCTTACAAAGTGTTTTGTAGAGTTGGCCCTCCGCAGCCAGCAGTGGATTCAACCGACTGTATGGTGCGCTTCTAATATTAGATGTATACACATTTATTCGTTTAAGGACTTCTTGATGAATTAGCCATGTTTCATGATGAAATACTTCACTTTACCTCTGATCATATTTTTGAAACATAATTGGTCCGATATGAGCATATCCACTCCAGGACTCTTAGGGTAAATATTTTAGTAGCATACATTTCCCCTTTTCCAGTTTTTAAAATACAGGATGTAGTGGGGTCTTGAGGATCCTTGGATGTGTAACGGGGAAAAACATGGCTACTCACACAAAAAAGTGGGAGGTTAGAATCCACCAGCTGTCCTGCAGCAGAAAAGAACTAGCAAATGTATTCCTACAGCCTCGAGAATCCTACGGAGCCGTCTGCCCTGTCTCATGGGGTCTGTATGAATTGATCAACACAACGGCAAATAATCAAAGAGCTGGACCTTGCTTTTATATCTAGTTTGGTAATATCTTTTTTTCGAGTAGGTTGTTTCTAGGATAGCAATGTAATGATCAAAGCTATCAAATGTTGAAGTCCATTTGCTTTTTTCTCGCTGCCACATTGGGTATTTATTTATTTTCTCTTTGCTTTCGTTTGAACTACAGAGAATTTTTAGAATTCCAGTTTTCTATTGTGTATACCACGGCCTGCCAGGAGAATGAACCTATTTGCCTTGCCAAAAGTACATTCATAATATTCCTTAGAGGTGAGGATGGCCTGGCTTTGGCATGCTATCAGAAGGGACCAGTCCAGTGATGGGGTCAGATGGTTGAACAACCAGTTCTCTGCTCTAATGACCATCTAATTTTTTAAAAAAACTATAAGCCAAAAGATAGTTTATTATTTCATAAAGTTAATAAGTTAATAACACCCTATTAAGATTAGGACTCATATAGCTCTCTACAATAAAAACGATTCCAAGTTTTCTCTAACAAAAAAATAAAAAAACAAGCTTATTCAAAAGAAAATGACGTGTCTGTTTGAACAAAACTCAACCCTATTAAGGAAAAATACCAAAAGCAATTACTCCCCAATGAATCGTTCTTAAACCCTGGAGAAGGACGTCATGCTTGGTAAAGTAGCCCGACAGTGAAAAAGAGGAAGGCCCTCAATGAAATGGACGGCACAGCGGCTGCAGCAAGGGGCTCAAGCACAGGAGCCATTGTGTGGATGGGGCAGGACCAGGCAGTGTTTTGTTCTGTTGTACATGGGTCATCTGTCACCACCTCGATGACACCGAACAACAATAGCAACGGTGACCTATGAGGGGCTTCCAATGCTTCATAGAAGCATCCAATGAAGAGGTCCTTTTCCATGAGCGGGATGCAGCGTCTTCATAGCGCTCAGGGGATTTGAAAGCATTATAGAAACATGCAGAACAGGGCAGTGACTGGGGCTGGAAGCAATGGTCACTAGGATATTCCTTTATTTCCCTTTTCTCACAGATTGAATAGCTGTGCTGCTTGGTGTGGCCATTTGAAAATAATCATTTCATAAATTTTGCCCATTTCTCCATATATTTAGTTGTCTCTCTCAGCAGTGGTCAGGCTCGTCTGGCACTGGTTTATTATTTTTTAAAGATCTGCCAATACTTTAGAAACTTTAACTTAGGACGTTATAGCCATCTTTGCAAGTTCTAAAAAATCATTTGTTTTATGAATATTACATGAAGGACAGTTTCATCTACTTTGACAACATTGACTAGACTCTCCCAGGCCCTGAAAAGTAAACTTTTCACAGAGTACAACCTGGACACCTGCCCAAGGTTTCCCATTTCAACTGAAATGGCAGGAAGAAAGAAAGAATCAAGAGTCTAAGGCCATCTTACGTGCTGGACATCTCAGTAAAATGCTAATGCTGTTTGACAGAAGGCAGAGGGAGATTTATCTTCTGAGTGTGGGATGGCTGATGAGTTGCAGAGAAGCCTGGACCGAAAACCAGCAGATACAGAATAGTGTTGTGACTCTATTACTTACGGACCAAGTGATCTTGGGGAAGAGTGACAGTTTCTTCATTTGTGAAATTGTATCTGGCTTATCTACCTCATCAGATTGACGTACAGTTCGGGTGTGGAAACGTAGATTGGAAAGGACATTGTGGACATAGATCATAGAACACTGTGCAAATAGAAAGTCTCTGTATGAGGCAGCTTCAAAAAGTTTGTGGAGAATTGTATTAGAAGACAATATAGCATTTTCTTGAATGTGTTAAAGCCTCGTCCCACGTTGAAGATTATGAATCGAATTTATGGATCAAGATGGCAATGCCAAATGCAAAACGTAAGAAGTAAAATGGTCGCTAGTTGAGGGATAACTTATTATTTTTTACTGATAATAAATTAATTGAAAGCCAGCTATGTGTTCTTAGAAGGAAAGGACTATGAATTCTACAAATAGGGGTTGCACTCATAAAATTTATGAGAAGCCTATCTCAATACTGCTGTTAGGTACTGTCAAGTCCGTTGCGACTCATAGCAGCCCTATAGACTATAGATGGAAATACGGCCCTGTCCTGCACAATCCTCACTATTCTAGTTATGGTTGAATTCATTCTTACAGCCGCTGTGCCAATCCATGTCTGTGAGGGTCTTCCTGTTTCTGTAACACTCATTTTATCCAACATGTGTCCTCCAGAGACTATTCCTCTTGATATGCTTCAAAATATGTGAAATGAAGTCTCACTATCCTCAATAAAAAAAGCAAAAAAACCCTCTTGTGAATTAGGTGAAGGTTCACAGAGTAGATCATCAGTCTTATATTCAGCAATTCATATCATGAAAACATCTTTTGTTTCAATGTATGCACTGCAATCCACTTAATGCACCACCAATTAATCCCCTTCTTCCCTGTATTTCCTATTGCCATTCCTCTTTTCTTAACCCTCTGAACCGCGTCCTTGGGTGAATACTGCCCTTTAGATCTCCACGTTTGATTACTCTAGCACGACGATGAAGGGTGATTAAGGTCCATCATCTTGAGGGTCCCACCAACTTCTGTGAGGTAGAGAAGCCCAATATCATTTCACAAGGAAGCCTGATCCCTCCTGTGATCTTGAGTTTTGTTCCACATTTTGCTCTGATCCTGTATAGGAGCTTCTAATGGGATCCCATTCAGAACAGTTGATAGTGGTAGCTGGCACCAGGTTGAGGTCTCAAGAGTTGTAGAAATTTGACTCAAATTCCCTTTGAAATTCATTAAACGCCCTTGTAGGAATGTCTGTTGATTTGGGGAGACCATAGAACAATGTTCTATTCGACATGTTATATGGCAGGAACTGAGAGATCATCTCCCTCAAATGAAAAACTTACGCGAGAGAAGATGAGCCCTCCCCTGTTGAAGGTGTGTTTTTTTTTTTAAGATGGACAAATAGGAGGGTGATATATGGTTCGTGAACACTAGGAAGGCATGCTACCTCATTGCTTGGGAGACCAGATTAGACACTTACATAACCTTACAGAAGTTTACCGAATAGAAACCTGCTTTTGTCTTGGTGTTTATTCTTAGAGTAGTGGTCTCATACAATATTTATCCCCCCTGTGATTCACTAACTTTGCTCAGCATGTTGGTTCCCAGGTCCATGCATGTCATTTGGGCTCTTTCCAGATTCTTGCAACTGGGAACTTTGCTGCAATGACCTTGGGAGAGAGTGTATGTCTGTTCATGTTCTTTCTCTTACTTCTGTTGGGTCTATCCATAGCAGAGGTACTGAGGGGTCATGTGGGATTTCTAGTCCCCGTTGTTTTAGGTAGCATCATATAGCTCTCCACAATGACTGTACATGTTTACAAGCCCACCAGCAG
>NW_022111373.1:136417797-136419661 GCF_000313985.2 Echinops telfairi
ATTTGTTGCCATTTGAATGTGATTTTTGGTGAACTGTTTGTTCCTGTTGCTTAAAATTGATTGCAGTAATCATTGCACAACTCTTTCTGATATGACTGAATAATTGAATTGTGTGATATTTGAATTATATGTCAATGAAACTAATATGAAAAAGAGGAGTGGTGCTAAAAGAGCCACTCTGTCTAGTTCCCGTTCAGAGGGGGGATGATTTCAATTTCTATTAAGTAAGATACTGACGCTGTAGTGGTTACGTGTTGGCCTGCGATCCACACAGCCAACAATTCAAAGCCACCAGACCTCCTCAGAAGAAAGACGGGGCTTTCTACTCCCATAAACAGTTATAGTCTCAGAACTCAAAGGGACAATTGCACCTGCCCTATACAGTTGCTATGAGTCGGCATCAACCTCGCTAGCAGTGAGAAAGAGATGTGAGATGCTAAATGCTGGTGTTGCATAAATAGACTTAATTGTGTTGAGGAATTTCCCTTCTAGTCCTATCTTATTAAATGCTTTTTATCAAGAATGGATGTTGAATTTTTTAAATGCCTTCTCTGCATCAATTGATATAATCATATGGTTCTTAAAAAAAAAGAATTGTTGAAGCTGCTGTCTGTGGGGCTCATTAGCGCATTGGACTAATTGTTTGCCTGTGTCTTTTTATTTTTACCATTGTTCTTTCCTCTGGGGAAGGAGAGACCAAGAGCTTACCTTAGACGACTGCTCGCGAGCTTTTAAGAGCCTCGTTGCTTCTCTGAGATCTTAAAGTAATCACTACCCCCATTTTGAAGAAGCATTCTGGCTCTAATCCTTTCAGGACATATTTGATATATTTGATCTTTCTCTGGCAGGCCTACGTATATTCAGTATTCTACCACCAATACCATAACTCAAATGCATCCGTTATTCTCAGGTCTTCCTAATTTATTGTTCAGTTGTGCTATGCATATAATTCAGTTGAAAATACCATGGCTTCAGTCAGGCACACTTGACTCCTCAAAGGGCTATCTTTGCTTTTTAACGATGAGGCATTTTGCAGCAGATTTGACCGATGCAGTACACCATTTGATTTCTTGACTACTGCATTCTTGAGGAATATTTCAATACTAGGTCTGACAGAGACATAGAGGATTATGTGCTAAACTTCTAACTGCAAGGTCAAAAGTTCAAAACCACTAGGTACTTTGTGAGAGAAAGATGAGACTCTCCATTCCTGTAAAAATTCACAGTCTCAGAAACCCACTGATGTTCAGTAGAGGAAGGTTAGAGAGAGATTAGTCCAATTAAGGAGCCCTGGAGAAGGTAAGGTTGCTTAACACAGTGACTGCAACAACGGGTTGGACCATGACAATTGTGGGGAGGGCACAGGACAGGGCAGTGTTTCCTTCTGTTTGTTGTACATGGGGTGGCTATGAGTTGGAACTGACTCGCTGGCACCTAACAACAACAACATGAAGAAGGCTAAGGAATGATCATCAAAAATACACGAGTGATGCATGTCTAGTGTCGGCAGGCTCTTGCATAGGGTCCCTCCTCCTGGAGAATGGTGCTAATACACGAGAATTGTTGTGAATCAGGAAAATGCACCTCACACACAGCAACCACGTGTTTGTCAGTGGAGGCTTCTGTGTTGCTGTGATGCTAAATACTTTTCGGCAGAACTTCCGGACTCAGACAGGAAAGGAGGAAAGGCCTGGTGATCTGCTTCAGAAAAGTAGCCAGCGGCAACCCTATGGTTTGCAACAGTCCTGTCTACAAGCAATCATGGGGATGGTCACCATAGACTGTGCATTTCAGAGGCTCATTGGTCATTTGAAAATGCAAAGGAAGAAGGGGCCAAAACGAGACATGGCCGTGGAATATGCCA
>NW_022111373.1:136420522-136422601 GCF_000313985.2 Echinops telfairi
GAACAAAAATGTTACCTTGGGGACTCAGGTGTGTCTGACCCAAGCCATGATAGTCTTTATTGTTTCATGTGCCTATGAAAGTTGGACATTGAATAGGGAAGATCAAAGAAGAATCGATGCATTTGAACTTTGGTGCTGGAGAAGAATATTGAAAATACCATGGACTGCTAAAAGGACAAACAGATCTGTTTGGAAGAAGTATAGCTAGAGTGCTCCTCAGAGGCAAGGTTGGCGAGACTTCATCTTACACACCTCGGATACGCTGTCATATCCAGAGACCAGTCCCTGGAGAAGGACATCCTGTTAGGTAAAGTGGAGGGGCTATGACAAAGAAGAAGGCTCTCAATGAGATGGATGGACACAGTGGATACCACGATGGGCCCAAGCAACGGAACAATTGTGAGGATGGTGCAGGACTGCGTGATGTTTTGTTCTGTTGTGCAGAGGGTCACTAATGGTCAGAACCAACTCAATGGCACCTTATAACAACAACACGGTCTGCTGAAAGACAAAATCCACACCTCCGCCAGTCTTTCCTTCGTCTGTAAGAGAGATATCTCAGAAGCAGGAAAGAGAGCAATCCCAGAATCATCAAGGAAGAAGAACCACCTGGGGACTATATTGGCAATCCCTGCCTAAAGTAGAAGAGACAGCAGATACCATGCCATGCCAAGGCCAGAGGCTGAGGCAAGGAGACCACGAGAGAGAGCAGAGGAGCAGTGCGGAGACTAGACTGGGAGGCAGAGCACCAGAAAGGGACTTCGCTGCTGACTGAGGAGAAAGGATGCTGTGACCAGTGACTGTCTCCTTAAGGTTTTCGGGTCCTGGCTTGTAACAACCTGTTAACTTCCTTAATAAAGCCCCATCATTGTGAACATGGCCTGTGAGTTCTATGTGGACATTTCAATGGATTTTCAAATCCAGCAGAGAACTAGAGTGCTATGGGATGGATGCATGTGTTCAATGTTTGTAGAAAAAAGTTGAAAGTAAGGGAAGAGAGAAAGGGCTGACAATGTGGTGGAGGAGAAGGAAGCCTGGTTTATGGAGATGTTGTCTGAGAAGGTATAAAAACGTAGGCTTAAGAACTTAGATATAGATTTTGTCTTTGAATCGAAAAACCCACCGCCACTGAGTTCATTCTGACTCATAGTGACCCCAGCAAGGGCATATCATATTCAGATCCTGGAGAGAGAGAGAGATAGAGGGAAAGAGATAGATAAATAGAGAGAGAGAGAGAGAGAGAGAAGGATGGATATACAAATGTGAGGCAGGAGTGGGCAGCAAAATTTAGAGTATTACTGATACTATTCTTTGCCCTAATGTGGAAGAGAATGTGGTCTGCAGAGAATGAAGGGGTGGGTGTTGTCTTGGTAGCCAGAGTGGCCACATTCTATATCCTTGAACATACTTAAGCAGCTGCCTCTCGGTTGACTGAAGAGTGGAATTAGCCCAAGAATGTGGTCCTCTTATCACGCATCTCATATCATCCAAGTGAATAATAGGTCACTGGAGTTGCTGCTATAAATAGGTTAAAGTACATGCCACAGGGCCTGATCAAAATCTATAGTGGTCCCAGGGGATATGTGAGTGGACCTGCCAAAAAAAGTAAAAAACGGATTAATATGTTAAAGATAAAGAGATGGTGGCGAGACAATAACGTGACCATTCCAAAGGAATACTACCTCTAAGATTCAATAGCTGTGACTTGATTCTATAAACCTAGTGTCTAGACACATGGAGTTATGGGCCATGTTTTCATTTGAAAAGTACGCATTCATTTTATTTCAAAATTATATGTTAATCCAATTAATATGTGGACATTAATTTCAGTTTGTAGAAGAATGGAATGAAAAGATAATGGAATTTCCCCACAAACTTTTAAAAACCGCTTGGATATATATTTTTTCTGTACTAATGGCAAGTAACCACAGAAACCCTTAGGTATAGCTTTGAAACATCGTCCGATTCTGAAGACCTAATGGAGGGAAGCAGGCCATTGTCAGAGACAGGGTTGGAGGACGGGTCCTCGGGTTGGAGGGCACTCAAAATGGGACCGAGGATGAGCTGCTTTCTCAGAGC
>NW_022111373.1:136423984-136424783 GCF_000313985.2 Echinops telfairi
CCTTAGAATCCCAAAGTTTCAGTTCCACTCCATCCTGTGGGGTCACCATGAGTCAGAATGAACTCAATGTCAGTGGGTGTCCTGCAAGCTAAGGAGACCTGGTGGCATAATAGGCTACTTCAAGGCAAGAGTGCTTCTTCTTCTTCTTCTTTTTTTAATAAAATAAGAGTTCTTCTTAGAGGCAAACATACGTTGAACATGTGTTCAGGAGTGACAAGTCCCTCGAGAAGACATCGAGCTTGGTAAAGTAGGCCCTCAACAAGATGGGTTGAGTCACTGGCTGCTAAATGGGCTCAAGCATAAGATCAATTGTGAGGATGGTGGAGGATTGGGCAGAATTTCATTCTGCTGTGCATGGGGTCACTATGAGTTGGAACCGTCTCAATGGCACCTAACAACACATTGGGCTGCTAATCCCAAGGTGGTTAGTTCTAACTCACCAGTAGCTCGGAGGGAGAAAAGTTGGGTTCTCTGCTCCCCTAAAGATTTACAGTCTCAAAAACCCCAAAGAGTACTTCTACTCTGTTGTTGTAGGGTCACTGTAAGTTGGGATCCAACCAATGGCAAATCCTATAAACTCCTTTTAAGGAAGTTGTCTGTGTGAGCACTATTAATGGTGTTGGCTTAGACCAGGGGTCCTCAAACTTTTTAAACAGGAGGCCAGTTCACTGTCCCTCAGACCCGTCGGAGGGTCGGATTATAGTTTAAAAAGAAAACTATGAACAAATTCCTATGCACACTGTACATATCTTATTTTGAAGTTAAAAAAAAAAGCGGGGAGCATAAATACCCAGCGGGC
>NW_022111373.1:136427528-136443646 GCF_000313985.2 Echinops telfairi
GTTGGCTCATCCCTTCCTTGTGACCCTTCTGTGAGGGGATGTTCAATTGTCTACAGATGTGCTTTGGGTATCCATTCCAACCCCCCTTGTTTGCATGGAAATGGTTGTTTATTTTGGATCTTCTGATGCCTGATACCTGTTCCTGTCGATCCCTTGTGATCACATTGGTTGGTGTACTTCTTCCATTTGGGCTTTGTTACTCTCCTGCTAGATGGCTGCTTGTTTAACTTCAAGCCTTTAAGACCCCAGATGCTATATCTTGTAATGGCCAGGTACCATCAACTTTCTTCACCACATTAGCTTATTCATCCATTTTGTCTTCAGTGATCATGTAGGGAAGGTGAGCATCACAGAATGTCAGATTATTAGAACAAAGTGTTCTTGCATTGAGGGAGGACTTCAGTAGAGGCCTAATGTCCATCTGCTACCTTAATACTTAACCTATACCTATATGTACATAGACCTATATCCCTATCATTATATATTAATATATTTACATATATACATGCCTATGTTTATACCTCTATAAATGTCTTTTTTGCCTCCTAGTTCTTTCCTCTATTTCCTTTTACTTTTCTCCTGTAGTCCCAATGTTACAATCATTAAATTAGAGAAAAATCAGTGAATGGAAAAAGAGTGGGTTCTTAATATCAAGGTTCAGGGATTACAATTGTAGTAAGAAGTTATTTTCCTTTCTCTCTCTACCCTTTTTTTGAGAGAAAGATGAGCTTCTCTGCCCCCAGAAAGATTGACACCCTCAGAAACTCCAGGGAGCAGGTCTGCTCTGCCCTGTGAGATCACTATCAGTAAGAATTGATTTGTTGGCGGTGGGTTGTCTCTTTTTCCTCTACCCTTTTCTCCTAACTGACCTTTTTCAGGGCTATGGTGCACAGCTAACTTCATTTTGAGCCCGGGCCCAAATGGATGTTGTTATTGTTGTTGTTATTGTTGTTGTTGTTAGGTGCCATCAAGTCGACTCTGACACAGTGACCCTGCACACAACAGAAGGAAGCATCGCCTGCTCCTGCACCGTCCTCACACTTGTTCCTATGCTTGAGCCCATTGATGCAGCCACTGTGTCAACCATCTCATCCAGAGCCTTCCTCTTCTTCACTGCCCCTCCACTTCACTGAGCATGATGTCCTGCTCCAGGGACTGGTCTCTCCTGAAGATATGCCCAAAGATATACACCCATTGGACCTCCATACCCAGATGGATTTCTTCTTCTACTGCTTTTTAAAAGGCACGTAATAGTTTGTTTATTTTTCAAACCATTTCATTGGGAGCTAAGCCAGCATCAAACCATTCCATAGTTCAATCACATCAACCAGTCTTGAACAATTGCTACTACAATCGGTTTTAAATCATTTTCTTCCTTCTTGAACTCCTTGCTATCAGCTCCCTGGATAGCGTCTTGTAATTGAGCGCTGTAGCAACGTGGTGACCCATTGGGCTGCTAACCATGAAATAAGGCTCTCTACTCCCAGAAAAAGGTTCAGTCTGAGAAACCCCAGGGCACTTCTACCCTGTCCTTCAGGGCCATTATGAGCCGGAATTGACTTGATGGCAGTGAGTTGTGGGTCTAAAAAGAGAAACTTCAATCACATTCTTGCGTGATGCAAAGAGATGGTCTATCTTTGTACCGAGAGGACTGAGTTGACTTCTGTATGCTTCCTCTTGATGATAAGATCAGCACTTTCCTTGTAGCACTTAACACAATTTGGTTGATCTCGAATCAACCCAAAACAACCAAAGGCAAACTCCCTGCCATTGAGTTGAGTCTGACTCACAGGGACCCTGCAGATGTTAAAAATCTCATCCACTAGATGGTCAGCTCTAGAGGGGGAATCATTTTTTTCCCTTCATGTTTTCTTCTTTCAGTTCTAACAAAATCATTTTGATTCTCATGGAATGCAGATTTCTGGGTTCAGAGAAGCTGGAGGGACCCAACCAGACTGCCCACCCTTTGGTGTCCTTTTGAATGTTGAAGAAACAGATTCCCTGGCGTCACCTTCAGATCAGACAGTAACTCAGTAAGCAGTTTAGAGGAAACCCTTTGGCCCTAGGCATTAGGTTCTGCGGGGAAATGATCTATGTTCAGTCAGCTTTGAAAAGCAGGAATGCCAAGGTCTGAGTGGAGGGTATTTAGAATGTATGGCATGTCCTTGGTTACTGTTTCTGTAACCTGCCCTGTGTCTGATGGTCTCTCATGATACATCAAAGGAGCCCTGATGGTGCTATTAGGTAAGCATTGGGTTACTAACTGCAAGGCTGGTGGTTCAAACCCACAAGCTGCTGTATAGGAGAAAGATGAGGCTATCTGTACCCATAAATATTCGTAGCCTTGGAAACCCTACATAGGGTCACTATAAGTCAGAATGAACTAGATGACAGTCGATTTGATTCTTGGTGGGGAGAAGGCCTTGATAAATTAATATAACAATGACCTGTGATGTAGTGATTACAAGTTGGATGATGATCCGCAAGGTCAGCAGTTCAAAACCACCAGCCACTCCACTGGGAAGAGATGGAGCTTTCTACTCCCATACAAAGTTATTGGCTTGGAAACCCACAGGGACATTTGTACCCTGTTGTGTGGGGTTGCTGTGAGTCAGCATTGACTCGATGGCAGTGAATTTGGTTTTGATTTTTGTATGAAAGCCATTTTCACTGCCCGCTGTTGGAATGCCTTCCCAACATGTTCTGGTGGGACTATCAGATTCAAACATGTTATTGTCTGGTGCCAGCAAGTTGGTTCCGACTCCTCACTACCCAGCGTGCAACCGAACCACACACCATCAAGTCCTGTGCTAGCCCTACAATTGTTCTTATGTTTGAGGCCATTGTTGCAGCCACTGTGTCAACCTGTCTTGTTGTGGGGCTTCCTCATTTTCACTGCTCCTCCACTTTACCAAGCACGATCTCCTTCTCCAGGGACCGGTCTCTCCTGCCAGCACGTCCAAAGTACTAGAGAGGAAGCCCCACCATGCTTCTTTCAAGACACATTTGCTCTTGTAGCAATCCATGGGACTTTCAGTATGCCTTGCCAGCACCATTATTCAAATTAATTGACTCTTAAAATTTTTTTAACAGTTTTATTGGCATATAATTCACACATCATACAACTCAATAGTTCAATCACATAAGAAGAGTTATACAATTATCACCACAGTCAGTTTTAGACCATTTTCTCAGTTCTTGTACTCATCACTATTAGCCTCCCTATTGCCTCCCAATGTCTCCTGCCATACTCCCAAGAAACCATTAATCTACTTACTGTTGCTATAGATATACTTATCCTAAGTTTCATATTAAAAAAATACACAACATTTAAACCTTCCCCCACCCCCAAAACTAACAACAATAACAAAGTAAAACAGATAAAAATCTCAATATAGGAGAACATGGTGAAGAGTTAGCCCCCATTCTCCTCTTCCCTCTCCCGGCTCTCCAAACAAGACCTGGCTCTTCCAAGAATTCTCCAAACTCTGCAACCCCAATTAGCAAAAATATATACATGATCTTGTAAGACCTTGAATTACTACCTGCAGCTGTGCTGCTCCCTCCCAACCCGGTTACCCTGCCAACCTCATGAGAATGTGGCTGATAGTTGGAGATTCAGAGCAGGCCAGGGATCCATAAGCAGGCAGGAGATCCGGAGCAGAGCTCTTGTCTTCCCTTGGCTGCGGCTACCAAGCTAAGTCAGTCTCTGAGGACATCCTTAGCCAATGGCAGCCAAGTGGTCAAACTGCCCTCATATCCCCTCACAACCCTACACATTAGAAATACAGCCAGGGTGACCCCAAACAACAATAAAACAATATGTACAACTTGTTTATAATTTCTCTGTACAGATCCCCAAAGCAACCAATAAAATACCAATTACAAAAAAAATACTCAAAAGAAAATAATAAAATATAGAGGAAGGAATGATATCAGAGCTTAAATTGTGAACATTTGGTTTGCAGAAGGCTATGGATGACAATATGTCAGGAGAGACCAGTCCCTGGAGAAGGACATCATGATTCGTAAAGTGGAGTGGCGGTGAAAAATAGGGAGGCCCTCAATGAGATGGATTGATACAATAGCTGTATCAATGGCCTCAGATGTAGGAACAATGACGAGGATTGCCCAGGACCATGCAGTGTTTCATTCTGCTGTTCATAGGGTTGCTATAGGTCAGTGTTGACTTGATGGTATCTAATAACAACATGTATGACAGTGGATGCCCAAAAGCCATTTGTAGGGTCCACACATTGGTTAAGCCTCTGGTAAATCCCCTCTGATTGTTGTTGAGGGATGTGAATAGCCTTATCAGACAGAGAGCATTGTAAGTCAATGATTGGCCAGACATAGGTTAATTCTTCAATTTTTCATCACTAGCTTTTGTGGTTGGTGCATAAAGTTGAATAATAGTAGTATTGGTTGGATTTCCTTGAAGGCAGATAGGTGTAATCCCATCACAGATAACATTGTACTTCACGATGGATTAAGCAAGATCCTTTCTGACCATGAGTCTTGGTAATGTTGTTCCCAGCATAGTAAATCATATGATTTTCTGATTCAAAATGGCCAATACCAGTCCATTTCAGCTCATTAATGCCTAAGATATCTATCTGCATGCATTCCATCTCATATCTTACCACTTCCAGGGGTCCTAAATTCATTCTTCTCACACTCCAACTTCCACTCATTAGAAGATTGTTTTTCAGCTGCTTCTCTTTACTAGGTGCCCTGCCTCCTTAGCAAATGATGATCCCTAAGGCTCTGCTCCCACAGACGGTACCTGCCTCACATCACCATTGTTGACTCCCGTCCAAGAAACCCGCTCCTCTTCAGTCCCATTTTGAGTGTCCTGAAACCTGAGGGACCCATCTGCCAGAGGACTTTGGACAGGGTTCTGCTTCCTTTGTTTAGACTTTTAGTATTTAAAAATGCTTAGAAGTTACACATACGGTTTTCAGTGGCTTCTATCTTCAAAGTGGGGAGCTGACAGGGAACTGCCAAAAGTTCAGGCCAGATTCGGAAGAGGACATGGAATAAGGGATATCATTACCGATGCCAGATGGATCTTGGCTCAAAACAGAGACTAGCAGAAAGATATTTGCTTGTGTTTCCTTGATGATGCAAAGGTATTTGACTGTGTGAACCATATCCAGTTTGAATAACTTTGGAAAGAATGGGAATTCCAGAACACTTCATTGTGCTCATTCAGAACTTGCCCCAGACGCATTTGTTGGAACAGAACAAGGAAATACTGCATGGATTAAAATCAGGAAAGTCATGCATCATGGTTGTAGCCACTCACCATCCTTGTTTAATATGTATGCTGAACAAATCAGCAGTGAAGCTGGATCATACGAACAAGAGTGTGGCATCGAGACTGGAGGAAAACTTTTAACAACTTGTGATATGCAGATGACAAAATCTTGCTTGCTGAAAGTGAGTAGGACTTGAAGCACTTGCTAATAAAGGTTAAAGATTATAATCTTCAGTATGAATGACAACTCAATGTAAGGAAGACACAAATCCTCACAACTGGATAAATGTAGAAAAGGTTGAAGTTGTCAAGGACTTTGTCTTACCTGGATCCACAATCAATGCCCATGGAAGCAGCAGTCAAGAGATCAAAAGACATATTGCATTAGGTAAACATACTGTGCAAGATATCTTCGGAGTACTGAAGAGCAAGGATGCTACTTTGAGTACAAAGGTGGGCCTGACCCAAGTCATGGCATCTTCAATTTCCTTAGATGTATGTGAAAATTGGCCATCGAATAAGGAAGACCAAAGAAGAATTGATGCATTTGAATTGTAGTGCTGGAGAAGAATATAAAAGTACCACAGGCTGCTGAAGGACAAACCAATCTGTATCAGAAGAAATAAGGCCAGAGTGTTCCTTAGAGGCCAGGATGGCAAGACTGGGTTTTACATACTTTGGGCATATTGTCAGGAGAGACCACTCCCTGGAGAAAGACATCATGTCTGGTAAAGTGGAGGGGTGGTGAAAAAGAGGAAATCCTTGATGAGACGGATGGACACAGGGGCTGCATTAATGGGCTCAGACACAGGGACAATTGTCAGGATGGCATTGGGTCACTGTGTGTCCAGCCCCACTTGATGGCACCTAACAACAGCAGCTAGGTCAAAGTTTAATATATCAGTATTCAGTTAAAAAAAGTGAAGGGGAAATACGGGTGGATTTAGTTCCTGTTGAATCCTCTCTGACCATAAACCAGAGAGATGAATGGCCTTGCTATCATGCAGAATGCATTGCAAAGTAGATTATTGCAGATGAAGTTAGGTTAAAATTGAGCACCTTATCATTTGGTCTTCTTTATGATCCTTTGAATTTTTTTGGTTTTTTTTTAGTTTTCAATATTTTCTGCTCTCTTTTCCATTAATGTTTTTACCTGCTTTACAAATGCATTGATCCTTTTTTGGGTGCCCTTATTCACAATACATATATGGGAGGAGCGGGCAGGCTTCAAAAAGTTGGAGGGAAAATGGAATTAAAAAATGATGGAATTTTTTTCTGTGAAGTTTTTGAAGCCCTTTCATATTTGGTTACACTGCTTTTTGGTATTTCTGTAGCCATTAGATTTTGATGGTTCTAACTCCCCCACTCCTCGAACTCTGTCCTCTGTTAGTACAGCGCTTTCCACACTATAAACACTTGCTAAATGTTTATTGATTTGGACATGAGTTCCACTCCCCGTTCTTGTAAAATTCCCAAACCAGGAACACTTTAGCTCAACATGTTGATGTGCAGCTCTTCTTGAAAAGTAAGAATTATTGTCCAACAGAAGGGCTGGGTGCCTACAGTCTGCCATCTCATACATCTGAGAAAAGGGTCTCTTCAAACAATGGGACACAGGGAGAAGGTCTCTGGAGAAGGAAGCTACTGTCGAAGTGGTCAGCCCTCTTCTAAAACAGGAGGCCAGGTGTTTTTCCTAGACTCACTCTCTGCTTTGCGACTCTCACCTTCAGTCGACATTAAGCCAGATGGGTGGCTGAGTCCAGGAAGCATAAATGTATTTAAAAAGAAAATCCCAGCAAGTATATTTTGTGCTAAAAGGAGAGAGTGCTGATTTTGTACTTGGGGGAAAATAGATCTCATTCAAACTAAAGTTAAATTCTTGTCTCCAATCGTTGCCATCATCTTCAGACTGATGCTCACATTATAGTCATTTGTGAGTTTTGACTGGCATTGCCAAAAATGACAGAACCTGTGACATTGAATTACTCAGAAATAACAGCATATGAGAACAAGATAATGATAGAATGTTTTAATACAAGACCATTTATAAAAACAAGACGAATGGGAACTAAAATAAGGGGATGGCATGATAAAATGTGTCTCTACAGATGTATATAATCTCGGTGGGTCTTAATAACAGTTTGAATGTGTTCTAGACCCTGGAGTCTAATGTTGAAGAATCAAGTATTGCTCCAATGTTTTCCCTGCCAAGAATGGATATTAGAGGGAGAGGGAGAGAATTGCAGAGCAGCAAAGGGTAGAGACGCTGATAGTTCAATGGCAGGATTCTGGTCCTCTGTGTGTAATGTGCAGCCTCAGTTCCTGGCCAGCGTCCCTCATGCAAAGGCACCATCCGCTTCCCAGGAGAGGCGATGCTGCTGCACAGATTTCAGACTGAGATGGACTAGGAAGAAAAGTCTGGAAATCTGCTTCCAAATACCAGCCAATGGCCCTATGACCCAGAAAGGTGCAACCTACAGCCCATCCTAAGGATGCTGTAAGACCAAGTAGGGCAGTGTTTTGTTCTGTTGTGCATGAGGTCACTGTGAGCCAGAATCCAACTTTGGGGCAGCTAGCAACAACAGCTGCAGCAAAGGTGGGAACAATTGGGAACTGCACCAGGTGCACTTTTCATTGTTCTGTGTGAAAAAGTGAGAGAATAGATTTTGTTTCAGAAAGATTTGGTAGTTACTATAAAATTTACTTACCAATTCTGGAAGAATGGTTCTTTAATGAAACACATTTTGTTCCACATTGCTTTATTCCCTTTGTAGAGTGAGCCATTGACTGAGCTCTACTTGTATTCTATCAGAGGGCGAGGATGCTCATTTTGACGTGAGGAACACGGGAAAGGGATATCATACAAAAATAAATCCCTGAAAATTCCCCCATTGAAGGCTATCATTGATGGATAAATCAGTGTGTTTCTGGTGCAGCCCCAAGAGGTAGAGCCCAGCATCTGGGTCACAGCCAAGATCTCTTCAACCAGCATGAAAGTGCAGGCACTAAATTTCCTTTTACTCAACTATCTATAAACCCGCTGCCTAATGTTAAGTAATCATTACTGAATTGATGTTCTTCCTCTCAACTTATTTAACTTAATCATATTTATTAGGGAAGCTTAGCATATCAAGAGTGCACTTAAACGTATTTCCCATGATTAACCTCAGGGCAAAAAAGTTAATACAATGTATAGTGCCAAGTTCATTAACTATCTTTTTGATGGGCCAACAGCTGTGTGATGAAGACAGGAGCCATCAATTAAATGAGCAGCGATCTTGAGGTTGGAGTGTTTGGCAAGGCATCATCAGCTAAGCGACTGCCTGTTGACAGGAAACCACTGGATGGACACATTTCCAACCATTTCTTAGCTCTGGCCTCATGGGAGGGTATTGGTGCAAAAGCTTTAAAACACCAATTTGGGAAATCAAGACATTTTGTTAATTTGGGAGAATTTAAGCAAACATATATTTCTAGTACATAAAATCAACAAAAACTAAGCCCATTCCCACTGTGACAGGTTTATTGTGCCAACTAGGCCAATAGAAACATGTGAGTGGAGTTTAATCGGGTCTCAGCTTGATTGGAGAGCAAGCAAGATAAATAAAGACAGCTACTATCCCATCTCTCTCTTGCTCCCTGATGATAGGACTAGCATGATACTTCTGGAGCTGGTTCTTTGACTCAACCATGTGCTGCACTACTTGTGGGCCAAGCCAACCCATGGACTATGTTGCTAGAGCTTGAGGCTCCTTCAGGTCCCACTTCTCAATGCTGCTAGTGTGTACATCGCTTGAGCTTGAGGCTGGATCCGGTTGCCATGCATAGCTTGAGTTCAAGGTCCCATCGGAGCCTGCTTTGATAAGTTCCCTTGATACTGACTGTTGTTGACCCACCTTGTTGTCTGCTGCCTGGGGGCCAACTCTGCCTGCCTTGTCTGAGGGAAGACTCTGCTGTCTGCTTCCTTGACCTTGGACCAGCAGCCAGAGTGTGTTGAAGGACTTTCCGTATATTAACTGTTCCACAAGAGTGAGTTGAATTGAGCCCTCTGTACTGCTGTGTGGATGAATTAGCTGTTATTTTGCTTCTCACTGTATAAACTTATTCTTTTATATATGCATAATCACAAGTGTCCTGGTTATTGTTTTTCTAGAGAACCCTGCCTAACACAACCACCAAGTTAATTCCAACTGATTGTGACCCTATATATAGATTCTGAGGCTGTAAATAAATCTTTACAGGATCAGATCACCTTAAGCTTCTCCCTAGGAGTGGCTGATACAGCTAACACTTACCTGTCAGTGCCACCAAGATTCCTTGGCATGTACCAAATCATATAATGCTTGTTAGCATTCAAAACCTGTTCACTTATTTAAAATATAAGCCAATATCCACACAAATGATTGCACTTGAAATTATCCCTAGGAAATTCATGGGAAGATACCATTAAATCATAACACAATTTAAAAGAGGCAACCACACTCAAATAATTGACATTTTTTGTTGTTGTTGTTGCTGCTAAAGTAGACAGTTCAGTATTTTAGGGATAAGTTTCAATGAACATCTCAAAAGCAAAAACAGATTGTTTATGAGTTTTATGTTTAAATAAATAAGGTACATTATAATATAGATGCTCTTCCATCCATGAACAGTAGTGTATCAAAGGAATTTTAAGAATTCAGGAGTGTCTTAGTTATCTAGGGCTTCCAAAACAGAAATACAAGTGAGTAATTTTAAGAACAAAAATTTATTTTCTCATAGTTCTTGAGGCCAGAAGTCCATATAATGGTGCTGTGTCAATGATCTCCTTGCTCAGGGAGGTCCTTAGTTCCTTGGTTTGTATATACAGACACTTTCTTCCTCTTGTGCTTGTTCATACCTCTGTGAGTAATCTCCTCATTTCATGACTCAGAATGATTAGATTTAGGATCCATCCTGCACTGATATGGTCTCATTAACATATAGCAATCCCTATTTCTGAACAGGAGATTCCATCCACAGAAGTAGGTTAGGGTTGCAATACACATTTGGGAGGACATGATTAAATATGCAAATAATAGAGGATCAAGAGGAAATTTTCAAGGGTAATGCTTATAAAAGGCATATTCTCTGAAGGTCTGAGTTGCTGGCATGAAGGCAACAGGGATTCTTTGCTTACTAGGCTTGGAGTATCCCAGTGAAATGACTCACGTAAAATACTTAACATAGGACCTGGCACAAAGCAAGTGCCCAAGACATCTAGGTATTCTTATGTTTATTAGAATAAAAATAATGGCATAAATGCTGTGATAATTAGGATTTATATCAACTTGGCTGGGCCAAGGTTCTCGGTGGTTTGGTGATTGAGGAGTAGTAATCCTCCATGATGGGACAAAGCACAATGCAATCAACTCCATAATGTGATCTGCTATGAATAGCCAGTTATAAGAAGATTAGGGTGGGATGCAACACCCTTTCTCAGATCCCAGCCCTAAGCAATCAATTGAATGGAATTTCCTTGATGGTATGGTATGCTGCTAGTACAAGTAGACACTGTAGAAAAGCTCGCTTCATGATGGCTGGGTCTGAATCCTGAATCTGATTCATAGATCTCTGGTTTTTGGACTGAAGTCGTAGGTTTGCCATATTGTCCGCTGATCCTAGGAGTTCTCAGGGCCCTGTCATCTCACCTGCTGACCCTGGATTCAGGCACCTCTGTAAGAACAAGCCTGACCTGTTGGCCTTGGATTCATTCACCCTTGTACCCATAGGTCTTATCATCTTTCAGATCTTCGTTTCAACAGCTATCAAAGCTTCTTGAGTCAGGAGAAACCTCAACATCTGATCCACAGACTTGGAACTTGCCCACTTCTACAACTGTGTGAGCCATTCTCTTTATATAAATTCCATTCTACATTTTCATCTATGAGCTTTACTGGATATGTTTCTCTAAAGAACCCAAACTAAGACACATACTTTGACATTGCGATTTGATTTACTGTAACACTAAACTCTCGAGAGAAGAACTATCAAAGATGCAACATGAGTATTTCCCCTAAACTTTTCTCAGAATATGTATTAACTCCATCAAATAAAATAGCTTAGGAGGCTATTTTATTTAAATGGAAGATCTTCTCTCTTGGTTAACTCTTGGGTGAGGAGCTTGTTTCTTTTCAGCTTTTGCCCTTTGGTTCCTTGAAGCTCTTCATGTGGATGGCATGTATCTTTCCTCATGTGTCCTTGATTTATTTTGAGCTTAATCTACTCTTTTATATCTCAAAAATGATTTGCTTAAGACAGCCCTAAACTGGTATGACCCCTTTAAAATAACAAGTAAAATCATATTCCCAGATGGGTTGACTCTACAGGAATAGATGTTAGAATTTACAACATATAGTTTTGGGAAACACAATTCAATCCAAAATAGCCATTTATTGAAATTAAGATGTTTCATTAAATGTGAGCTCATTTTATCTAGAACCCCCAGTCCCGCCCAACTTAAGTATTATTCTCTCAACTCACTGCTATCGAGTCTCTAACTATTTATGGGACTAGAATGGCTTGTCTTTCACCTGTGGAGTTGCTGGTGGTTTTGAACTGCCAACAATGCGAATCATAGCCCAACTCAAAACCAGTAGACAACAAGGTCTCCTGTATTATTAAATGGCAGGATACCAATTTTATATCAAATATTCACTGAGAAATGCCATCACTCTGGAGGATAAGGAAATATTTAAAATAAAGCAAATGTTCTAAAATACTACTCTTAGATGAAATTTTAGATCAAACCATATTTTTTTGTATTCATCATTAATTTTTGCTGAGAACGGGCTTTACAGATGGTTGTATTGATCGAGGTGCTCATTCATTCCTTTGTCTATTTCTAGATGATGATGAAACTGAAGAGAATAAGAATGCAATGCCCTTTCAATTAGGGATCTTCCTTCCAGTGGCCAATAGGAATTTAAAGGCTAACAGTATCCAATTAGCAATATACAGTAAATGGGAAATAAAAAATGCAACAAATAAAATAAACTCAAAGTGATGAGAGGAACGCCACTCGAGATGGATGGGTCAGTGGTGGCCGTGACGATGATGATCAGTGATAAGTGTGAGTTAAGTAGGTTGTGGTGAGAAGGTGGCCAGGGGCCAAACAAAGTCTTTGGCGGGGTCAATGTTCCAGACAAAGAGTATGATAATCATCTCCAAAGAGAGCTCCTATCAATTCCTTCTTGGCCTATATGGACATGCTACCCTTCCTATCACAAAGCAGAGTCTTTTTTCCTTCTCTTGACTCTGGGACTTTTACCTTCTCTGGCAGATGTGAAGCTTTATCAGTTCCAGGCCTGTGTCTTCAGAGGTCTGGGAGATTCTGCTTTCCCTTTTCAAAGCTAGCTGCTTTAAAAAGTTCAATTCTGTGAGTATGGGATAATATCTGTATGACTACAAGGGAGATCAGTTAATACAATCATTACGATTGTATTATGTAGTAACAACTAATACGATTGTATTATGTAGTAACAACCAAAAAGAAGAATAAATTCCTCACAACTGGGCCAATAGGTAACATCATGACAAATGGAGAAAAGGTTGAAGTTGTCAAGGATTTTGTCTTGTTTGGCTCCACTATCAATGCTCATGGTAGCAGCAGTCAAGAGATCAAAAGACATTTTGCATTAGGTAAATCTGCTGCACAAGAACGCTTTAGAGTATTGAAAAGCAAGGATGTTACTTTGAGGACTAAGAAGTGCCTGACTCAAGCCATTGTCTTATATGCATGTGAAAGTTGATCATTGAATAAGGAAGAGCGAAGAAGAATTGATGCTTTTGAATTATGGTGCTGGAGAAGAATACTGAAAGTACTGCAGACTGCTGAAAGGACCAACAGATCTGTCTTGGAAGAAGTACAGCTAGAGTACTCCTTAGAGGCAAGGATGACAAGACTTTGTCTTACATGTTCTGGCCATGTTGTCAGGAGAGACCAGTCCCTGGAGAGGACATCATGCTTGGTAAAGTGAAGGGACAGTGAAAAAACAGAAAGACCTTCAAGGAGATGGATCGGCACAAGGGCTACAACCATGGGCCTGGGCGTGTGAGTGATTGTGAGGGTGTTGCAGAACTGTGTGGTGTTTCCTTCTGTTGGCTCTATGGTACCTGTTAGCCAGAACCGATTTAATGACACCCACCACCACCACCATCAACTAATCCCAAAGATGGAGAAATTGAAGGTTTTTACTGGTTTTTTCAATGTGCAACCGATCAATCATGTATTAAGATGGATTGATAACTATTGGTGATTGGAATACAAAAAGCTGACAGCAAAGAATGGGTCAGAAGTTGGAAAATAAGTATGTCTGGATGATAGAACACTAGAGAATGTAAGATAGAATCTTGCAAGACTAATAATCTAGTTGTATTAGTCTGGGTATTTTAGAGAAACAAATCCATAGCAACTCATGTATAAGAGAGAGTTCTATATAAAGGTTAAGTGCGCATCAAGAAAACATCCCAACCCAGTGCTGCCCAAGCCCACAAGTCCAACATTAACCCATATGTCCGACACCAATCCACAAAGTCCTCCTCTATCTCACAAAGCACACACAATGATACTGACTGCAGGAGGAAAGCCGAATCAGTGAATGTGTAAACATCTCAGCGATGGCAGGGGTCTCCACATGGCTGGTCCAGCACCCAGGATTACATCGGGGTAGGTCCATGTGGCTTCTCCTTGGGGATGTCTTGCAGGAAGGGAGCCTTGCCAGCTAAAGCAGGGAACTGGCTAAGGCAACTGCACCCTGGTCCGACCATCAGAAAGCAAGAGACCTGAGAACTTGAAAAGCGAGGCTCACTGAGCCATTTATCCCTCTGCCCTTCAATTAACCCCACATGTGTTTATTGGCCAGGTTGGCACAATAAACTAAGTACCTCACTAGTCTTTGGAAATAACAACATAAATGATCACAATAGAAGGGGAACTTCCCAGATGGACAATACAGCAGTCAAATCAACTATATCTGTGGAAAGAGACAATAGAGCAGCCTAATATCAGTCAGAAAATAGCCAGATCCTATTGCAGTACAAATCACCAGTTATTCATATGCAAGTTCAAGTTGAAGAAAATGAAATCAAGTCCATGAGAACCAAAGTATAACTTCATTTAGAGGGCATCACACAAGTGGATTTGAATAATAAACTAACAATCCGTGACCAGGCGAGTGTAGGATGTGACAGGAAGGACAACATATGTGAAGGAAGCAAAAGGTCATTAGAAAGACAGGAAAGATAATAAACCCCAAATGTAAAGGACAGAATAGTATCAGAGCTTACCTTGTGAACACCCAGTTTGTAGAAGGCTCTGGCTGACAATGGAAATCCAAAATCCATTGGCAGGGTCCCCACATGGTTTTGTGTCCAATGAATTCCCTCCGACCATAGTGGAGGGAGATGAATATTTTTGTTATCGGACAGAGAACATTGGGTCGATTATGGCAAATGTAGTTAGCTTAAAATGTTACACCCTATCATTTGATCTCCCTTTGGACCCGTTTTGAAGTTGTTTTGGTTTTTAATATTTTTCGGCTTGTCTCTGAGGTTTCTATATGTTTATCTAGTCATTGTTGTTGGGTTTTGTGTATGTTTACTTACTTGCTTTATATGGTTTTGTGTGATCATGTTTCGTTTTATTTGATTTTTTGGTATATGGAACCCATGACAGTTAGATCTATAGGAACAGTCACTGGATAGGGGCATGACAGGAAGGGGGGTGGGAATGAGGAACTAACAACAATGAGTATGAAAAGAAAATGTCCTGAAATTAATTGTGGGGATGATTGTATAACTCTTATTAATATGATTGAATGGTTAAATTTATGATATATGACATATACGCTAATGAAATGGTATTTTTTAAAGAGAGGAAAGAAAGAAAAGACAAGAATGATGTCAGAAGAGATTCTGAAAACTGTTCTTAAACATAGGGTAGCTAAAATGAATAGACAATATGATATGTACCAGAGCTGAACAGAAGATTTCAAAGGGTGCTGAAAAGTTATAAAGAAAGGTGCATAGACCTGAAGCTAGAAAACCAAAGGAACGATCATGCTCAAAAAATCCCAAGCTCAAAAACCTGAAGAAAAAGTTTAAACTTCAAGTTGAAATATTGAAAGATTCTCTGGGCAAATATTGAACAATGCAGAAGCAGGAAAAGAAGACAGAAAGAACACAGAGTGTCACTTTGCACCACTAAACTCTCAGTTAACAGCCCAGCACTCTAACCTTTGTGCCACAGAGCTCTGAATTCTTGCAGAAGAAAAACTTTAAAATCAAAGAAAGATGTCTATTATTAATTTTTCCATTCAACACAAGCAATGAATCCACAAAGCCTAGGTCGAATTTAATCTTTAGGACTTTGATTATTTATCCAAATAGATGTGCTTTTAAAAAAGAATATAGTGTCATGGTACCAAAAAGAATGAGTTGACATTTGCCCATTTCAAGGGTTCACATAAGCAAGAACCAGTGGTACTAAAGGAAGAAGTCTAAGCTGCACTGAAAGCATTAGCTAAAACCAAGGCTCCAGGAATTGATGGAATACCAAGTGAAATGTTTCAACAAGCTGATGAAGCACTAGAAGCGTTACTCATTTATGCCAGGAAATTTGGAAGACAGCTACTTGGCTAACTGATTGTAAGAAATCTATATTTGTATATCTTGCAAAGAAATATGACCCAACAGAATGATCAAATTATAGAACATTATCAATACCAGTTAAATTTTGCTGAAGACTATCCAACAATGGGTTGCATTCAGAAGAGGACATGGAACAGGGGATATCATTGTTGTTGTTTATTAATAGTTTTATTAGGGGCTCATACAACTC
>NW_022111373.1:136446488-136447920 GCF_000313985.2 Echinops telfairi
ACAGTGATTGAGAAGCAATTGTGTGAACAGAACCAGGGAATAAATCAGTAAAGGTGTGCCTTGGAGTTGTATTCTCTCACCATACTTATTCAATTTGTATGCTGAGCACATCATCAGAGAAGGCGGATGATATGAAGATGAATGAAGCTTCAGGAATGGAGGAAGGCTTCACAACCTGTCTCGTGCAGGTGACACAACCTTGCTTGCTGACAGTGAGGAGGACCTGAAGCACTTGCTGATGAAGATCAAGGATTGTAGCCTTCAGGATGGATTACAATCCAATGTAAAGAAGACCAAAATTCTCACAACTGGACAAATAGCTAACATCATGATAAATGGAGAAAAGATTGAAACTATCAAGGTTTTTGTTTTGCTGGATACACAATAAATGCTCGTGGAAGCAGTGTCAAGAGATTAAACAACACATTCATGGGGTAAATTTGTTGCCCAGGACCACTTTAAAGTGTTGAAAAGCAAGAATGTTACTTTGAGAACTCAAATGCCCTTGAAGTAAACCATGGTATTTTTAAGAATGCCTCCTATGCATGTGGAAGCTGGGCACTGACTAAGGAAGACCCAAGAAGAATTCATCTATTTGAATTATGATGCTGGCAAAGAATACTGAAAGTACCGTAGAGGGCCAAAAGAACAAACAGATCTCTCTCGGAAGAGGTACAGCCAGAATGTGCCTCCGGAGCTACGACGTGGAGACTTCAACACACATACTTTTCACTGGGTACCAGGAGAAACCCGTCCCTGGGAAACAACATTACACTTGATGTGGAGGAGGCAGGGCAAAAGAGTAAGACCCTCAGAGGGATAGATTGAGACTGTGGCTGCATTGATGTGCTCTAACATAAGAACAAGTGTGTGGCAGTACACGACCTGGCCATGTTTTTTTCTGTTGTACATAGGGACACTATGAGTCAGAACAGCATCTAGCAACAGTTTTTTAAAGTACATACACAGGCTTTTCTTCCTAGTATGGCTTAGTCTGAAAGCGCTGCTGGAACTGGTCCATGCTGGGTGTCACTGCTTGTGCTTGAAATGGCTCTGGCATAGCTTTCCGCATCACAGAGATACACGTGTCACCAGAGTGTGAGAAACCAAGTAATGGTGGTGAGAGTCTTGGGTGGCAGTCTGTGAGGAATACCATGAAATGAAGTTAGGAGATTTACTTGGGGTATTTCAGAAAGTCACTGGAAGCTTTTAGGCAGGGTAGTAATATGATTTCCATTTTTATAACTTTTCTGGTTACTCATTGGGGGGTTATCAGATAAGAATGGAAGTGGGAGACCCATAAGAAGTCCTACAGTAAATCCAGGTGAGATGAGAGATACTGCTGAGACCCAATCAGAGAGTGTTTTATTCTGGGGAGCATTGCTGATAACTGGATTAGATAAGTGGGGGATATACTGTGATTTGTTATCTC
>NW_022111373.1:136448893-136450492 GCF_000313985.2 Echinops telfairi
TGAGGGCAATGAATGTACAAATGTGCTTTACACAATTGATGTATGTATGGATTGTGATAAGAGTTGTATGAGCCCCTAATAAAATGATTAGAAAAAACAAAAAAGACAGCATGAGACAATCCTATGCCATCTTCACAAGAGTTGGCATCTCTCAGCCCATTGTTGCAGCCTCTGTGCTAGTCCATCTCATTTAGGGTCTCTCTCATTTTTGCTGACCCTCTACTGTACCAAACATATCTCCCCCTCCCCCTGCAATTAGCCTTTTCTGATGACATGTCCAAAGCAAACAAGACAAAGTCTCACTTTCTTTACTTCCAAGGCACATGCTGGCTGTACTTCTACCAAGATAGGTTTGTTTATCCTTATAGGAGTCCCCAGTATATTCAGTGTTCATTACCCCTATCGCAATTTGAATGCACCAATTCCTCAATGGTCTTCCCTTTCCATTGCCCAGTTTTCAGATGTATATATTGTTGTTAAATGCCATTGAATCCATTCCAACTCAAAATGACCCTATGCACAACAGAATGAAGCATTGCCTAGTACGGTATCCCCTCTCAATTGTTATTATGTTTGAGCCCATTGTTGCAGCTACTGTGTTGATCCATCTTGTGGAGGGGCTTCCTCTTTTCATTGCCTCTCTACTTTACCAAACATGATGTCCTTCTCCAGAGACTGAATGATCTCCCCTGACAACAAGCCCAAAGTTCGTGACATGAAGTCTTACCATCTTTGCTTCTAAGGAGCATTCTGGCTGTACTTTTTCCAAGACAGATTTCTCTGTTCTTTTGGCAGCCCATTGTACTTTCAATATTCTTTGCCAACACCATGATTAAAATGATCCGCTCATCTAAGATCTTTATTATTTAGTGTTCAAATATCACATGCATAGAAAGCCTTTGAAATGATCATTGCTGGGGTCAGGCATACCTTAGTCCTCAAAGCAACACCCTTGGTTTTCAACACTTTAAAGAGGTCTTATGCAGCAGATTCACCCAATAAATGTTTCATTTGATATCTTGACTGCTGCTTCCATGAGCATTGATTGTGTATTTGTGGTAGTTACAGAATCTGGTGTCAATTTGAGGATTAAGAGTGGAGGGGTGGAGTCTAGCCTGTTGATCATTGTATAGTCAATGAGTCCTCTGTGTGGGCATAGCCTTCTCCTGAGGATTCCGGGAACTCCTGTATTTCTTCCTTGGAGGCAGGAGACACACACTCTCTTTGCTCAATCTCTGCAAGACATCCCTGAGGAGAAGCCCATGGACCTACCCTGATGCAGCCCTAGGAGCTGGAGAAGTCACATGGAGATCTCTGCCAGTGCTGAGATGCTTACAACGCCATTGGATCCACAAGACTTCCCACCCACTGGCCTGAGATTCCTGCATTCTGTGTCATTGCATGTGTTTTGTGAGTCTGAAGAGGACTTTATAGATTGGTATAGGACATATGGGCTAATATCAGACTGAGTTAGTTAATTGTGCCAGCCTGGCCGATAATCACATGTGGGTCTGGTTGAAAGGTGGAGGGATAAATGGGTGGTGAAGCCTCGCCTTTCTAGTTCTCGGGTCTCTTGTTTTGTGATGGTTGCATCGGGTG
>NW_022111373.1:136451803-136453407 GCF_000313985.2 Echinops telfairi
TTATTTGCTCAGTATACAGATTGAATAAATTTGGTGAGAGGATAGAACCCATGAATATTTTTGGTGTTAAGTGCTGTAGAATCAGTTCTGACCCATCTCAGCTCCATGCACAACAGAACAAAAACCTGCCTTGTCCTGTGCCGTCCTCACAATTAGTTGTTCCTGTGCTGGAGCTCCTTGCTGCCGCCATTGTGTCGATCCAGCTTGTTGAGGCCCTTTCTATTTTTCACTGCCCCTCCACTTCACTAAGCACGATGTCCTTCTCCAGGGACTGGCCTCTCTTGACAACATGTCCAAAGTACTTGAGATGAAATCCTTGGCTGCTTCAATCCCTTATTCTTGTATCATGATATTACCTATTGGTGCAGTTGTGAGGATTTGGGTTTTCTTTACACTGGGTGTCATCCATATTGAAGGCTGCAATCCTTGATCTTCACCAGCTAGTGCTTGATGTCCTCCTCACTCTCAGCTTGCAGATATGGTGATGGAAAAGACCAAAGAGCAAAGTGACATCTTTTCTTTAAAAAAAAAGCTTTTGCACTAGATGTTCCTAATGAAATATGCCATTTGACTTCCTGACTACTAATTCTACAGACATTGAGGGTTGCCTTGAACTGAGGTTATAAATGGCTCCCTGATTATCTTATACAGGACTCCCGAGGCATACCGAGGGAGTAGTTAGCAGGGCTCCTTAGCTCTCGAACCTCAGTAAGAATGATGTAGGTCCTGGAGCAAGCATTGTTCTGAGAAGCCAGTTTATTTTCACACAGTGGTGAGAGTTTGGAAACAGTGTCCAGTGCTCATAGCATCCAGCTAAATCTACACCTTGGATGTCAACACTTGGCACCTTATTAAACACTTCTTTTATTGCTTTTCCTTCATTTTTCCTTCCCACCCCACCTCCCCATTTTTTCCCAACCCAAGCTTTAAACACTTTGAGGACTAGCTTCCCCTCCCCCCTCCTTTTCTAATTACTCTCCCACAGAACAGAGTCACAGGCCCATCAATACTTTTTAGCTCTTTCCAAAATGACACGGCACAGTGTAAAAGCATTTGGTGGACATTATCAATTACAAGATGAACCAATTAGAGACAAGTGCCCTTGTTGGATAAATAATGGAGCCAATCAAGGGTAGAGCAGAGACTCAGAGGCCAGCCTCTTCTGCCCATAAGCAAAGACACGGTCAGAGACTAGACTTCCAAGTCTCGGGCAATAGAGCAGATGGAAATATACCAAGGTCTCTTATCTAGCATTTTTATCTAAAAAGCGAAAAACACCCCAAAGGTAGCAGACCTTTAATGCTGTGCTATCGCATCTAATGTAAGACAGCTTGCTTTTACCTACAGCTAAATGGAATTTGTTGCAGATATCTGGACAGTCTCAACCCAGAGGAAACATCTGATTCAATCATACGAGGTGGACTAGCTCATTTTGATACAGACCAGAGTCCGCACAGGCTGCAGACTGTTCCAGACAAGATCATCGGGCAGCAGAGAGGGAGGCGTTACCTCCTCAATGCCCGTGAGAGGAAGGAATCACAGGCAGAAAGGAGCACAAACAAGGAGTTCCAAGAAGCCCTTCCTTCTCTTCCACCATAGCCTGC
>NW_022111373.1:136453910-136463839 GCF_000313985.2 Echinops telfairi
CTTTGTTAACATCTTACAGAAAGAAATGGAATTTCAATCTGTCTTTGGGATTGCTTTCATACACCCAAGGAAACTGCTAGTCACAATAGTTGGTATATTTCTGGGCACAGCCAAGTAGATTGGCGGCTTCTCAAAAACCTTTTTACCAAAAGCTGAGGGAAAAAATCAAGATAAAACAACTGCGGCCCAGTGAATTATTTCACATGACTCTTCCAACCATAGCCTTTGTTTCTCCCACCAAGTGGCCTTCATTCTACTAAGAAAGGGCTGTGGGGGAGATAGTGATTCAATTATGGTTCATCTGTGAATGATTGTTCACAGGGCTAGTTGTCATTGCTGTATTGCTGGGTATAAAATGAGCCGTCTCAGAAACAGAAAGTAGGGTTCTCTCATTAGCCGCAAAAGAGAAGAGTTAGGAGTACAGCACATCATTTGGACCTCAAATCCCTGTGCATTGAACTGCCTTGACCTTGGAGACAGCATTGACTCCAGAGGAGTGGCATAGTAGGAGCCAGAACATGAGACAGAGCAATGGGCTCCCCAGACCACAGAGGAAGTAAAGCTGAGTGCTCTTGAGTTGGAGGCTATCTTGTGGAGTGGGTGCTTCTGGGCACTTAGTTGGGGGAGCTGCGTTTGATGATGGAGCTGACTGACTTTGGGTTAAAACTTGTAACACCATGGCAGGCCATGCAAGTGTTGTGATAGTTAGGCTTATGTCAACTTGGCTGGGTCAGGAGTCTTCCATGCTATGATCTAACATACTGTGGCCAACTCCATCACGGATCTTCTGTGAAGCAGCCATGCAGCTGTGGAGAAAATTGTTGTGGTGAGGTGCCATTGAGTCAGTTCCCACTCATAGCAACTCTGTACACAACAGCATGAAACATCATCCAGCCTTGTGCCATCCTCCGAATTGTTATTCTGCTTGAGTCCATTGTGGCAGCCACTGTGTCGATCCACCTCATTGAGGACCTTCCTCTTATTTGCTGGGGCACCTCTGCTTTACCAAGCATGATTTCCCTCTTGGGGGACTCGTGTTTCCTGATAACCTGTTCAAAGTAGATGAGATGAAGTCTTCCCATCCTTGTCACCAAGGAGCACTCTGTCTGTGTGTCCTTCAAGAAAGATTTGTCTATTCTTTTGTCACTTCATGGTACTTTCAATATGTTCCAACAACCCCATAGTTCAGGGCATCAATTTTTCTTCGGTCTCCCCTATTCAAGAATTTTTAATAACTCACTGCCATTGAGTTGATGCCAGCTCCTAGAAGCTCTATAGGACAGGGTAGAATGGCCCCTGTGTGTGTTGGAGGCTGTAACTCTCTACAGGAGTATAAAGCCCTGTCTTCCTCTCTGTTGAAGAATAGACTCCTTCATCAGGTCACAACCTTGATTCAGGGATGTCTCATTCAGGATATGGCCTACTTTCAGCATAAATTGACAGTGTGTGTCAGCTAGCTCACATCTACTGCTGGATTGGGATCCTGCATCTGGTTCATCGACCTCCTGTTACATCACTTGCTGATCACAGAAGCCATCAGCAGACTGCTGACCTTGGATTCATTGGGCCAATCCTGGATTCATTCCACTCAGGATCCAACAGCCTACGGTCTTCCTGCTTCTTGATCAGCCGTCCCTGAACCTATAAAAGTCAGGAGAAGCCTTCAGTTTACACCTGACCCATGGCCTTGAACTGGATTTCTACAATGGTGTGAGGCATTTCTTGGTATGCATTTCTTTCTGTAGACATACACATACAAGAGCCACGTTTTTGCTTCTCCAGAGAACCCAGCCCAACAGGCATTCATTGGCAACCCTAAAAGCTTTGTAACAGTGGCCAAACAGGTCAGTTGCCAGGCCACAAGGTAAAGGCCAGAGAGAGGCCTGCCTGCAGACACGGCAGAGACAGTCCGGAATGAAAAACTATCCTGAGCATTTCTCACCACCCTTCACTTCCCTAATAAACCCCACAGTCGTGAGCAACATTTGTGAGCTCTGTGTGGTCATTGCAATGAATCCTAAAACTCAACTGAAAAGCAGAGAGCAACGTAGCAGACAGAGAAACTGCCAGCCAGGCATCAGGATGTGTTTGGCACCTGGGGAGAGCTGGCTGGACGCGCCACACAACCTGGATCGGGTAGCCCACGCTCTATTGTGCAGTTTCCCTTTGGCAGGGACACAAGGGCGCTACATATTCAGAACAGAATAATTCAAGTAGCTGGTGTGATCGCGTCTCTGGATCTTATACAGAGTGCACCCGTAGAAAGCAAATTGACATTCATTTTGGTTTCAAGAAAAACAAATAAATACAACTGTTTCTGTCCGAGCTCAAATAGACTAACTTTCCATTGCAGTCCAAGAGCTGGGTGCTTCACTGAGACAAATTAAAAAACAACAACAATCACTTTGTTGTTGTTGTTAGGTGCCATGAACTCAGTCCGACCCTGTGTACAACAGAAGGAAACACTGCCTGGTCCTGCGCCAACCTCACAATCGTTCCTGTGCTCAAGTCCACAGTGGCAGCCACAGCACAGACTCATCTCCTTGGGGCCCTTCCTCTTTCGTGCATCAAGTTAAATCTCACTCACTCACGGTGAGCCCCCGCCCGAGGGGTCCAGGGTCAAACTGACCTTCCTGGGTTTTCGATGACAGATGTCTCAATGGCATTGCCATGCCTTCCTTCTGAAACGCCTTTGAAGAGAACTCAACTTCCAGTCTTGGGGTGAGGAGCTGAGCATCGGGCATACCTACCTGGATTCTACTGGCAACTTGATTCTAGGAAACAAATACTTCTACAACATTTCTTTAACTTCCTAGATAATAAAAACTCAAATTCACTGCCGTTGAGTCAGCGCCACTCATAGCGACCCTAGAGGACAGGGGAGAACTTCCCTTGTGGGTTTTCTACTCTTTGGGGGAGTAGAAAGCCTGTCTCTCTCCCATGGAGTGGCTGGTGGTTTTGAATGGCTGTCCTTTAGTATCACAGCCCACTCATAACCAGCAGACCACCAGGGCTCCTCAGAACCATTCCCAAGCTCAAAGACTCATGGCATCCGGTCGATTCGGACTCACAGCGACCCTCTACAGGTTGACAGAGCAGACAGTCTTCTTTGTGGGAGCAGGCACTCCTCTTCCCCTTGAGGAATGGCTGGTGGGTATGGGTTGCCCCCCTTATGGTTAGCAGCCCACTGCCTAGCCCACAGAGCTATCAGGACTTCTTCCACCAGCTTCCATGAAGACTCGAGGGAGCAGTTCTATTCGGTACCACCTGGGGTTGCCATGAGTCAGAATCAAGCCCCTGGCGACGAGCAATAACAGCAACACCATGATGAGTAGCTGGCGATGCTTTGCCATCTAAAACAGTTCAAGGAGCTATCTGGCCAGGGAAGCCAGCATATAAAAAGCAGAAACCAGGGTTTCATTCTGTTTGTTTTAGTAGCTAAATAAAGTGGTTGTCCCAGATATCGTCAAATGTACCATCTGGCTCTCATTCCATATTCTCTTGGTTTAAACACGACTAGATCCAGGACTGCCTATTAGGGCTATTCTGATTAAGAAGAGATGGTGGGGACAGATGGTAGAGAAAGTGGTGGGGGCCAGTGAACTACTTGAAATTAACATTCTCCTTTTGAATAGTTGGGTAGGGACCATAAGTTGAATGTCAGTTCTAGGAAAACTGCCCTGTAAAAGTCATGACTCACTGAGAGTACATTTTTTAAATGAAAATGTATGGACTTGGGTATGAGGAGCCTTTCCAGTTATTGAGTGCCATTATTATTGTTGTTGATGTTCGCTATAGTTACATCTATTAGTTTACATAACAAGATGGCATTGTGTTGGTCTGTTTTCATTCCTACCACTGATGCTTGCTAGTTCCACTTTTTCTGCATCCTTGGTGTGGCAGTTACAGAAGCTCCTGTTAACTTGGGCAAAGAGGTGGAGTCTAGCCTGTCAATCAGGTCATAGCCAATGATGACTCTGTGTGGGTCTTCTCCTGAGAATTCTGGGAACTCCTGTCTTCCTCCCTGGAGGCAGGACAAACAGTCTGCCTTCCCTTTCCTGCTATTGAGACACTCAGAGAGCTGGAGGAGACACATGGAGACCCACGCCAACGTTGAGATGCTTCCACTGCCATTGGATCCACAAGACCCTCTACCTACTGGCCTGTGATCTTCCTGTATTCAGCATCATTGCATGTGCTGCATTAATCTAAAGAGAAATTTATCGACTAGTATCAGACATATGTGTTATTATCAGACTTAAGGACTTGATCTGGACCGGGCTGGATGTTTTCTCAAAACACAATTGTTCTTTTATATAAAGCCCTTTCTTATACACATATGTGGGAAACAGAAAGATTTCTCCCAAGTTGTCTCCCCTAAATATATGCCAAACTTAGCTACTTGCTACACATGGTAAATGACTATGCACTTGGAGGTCAATGAAAGTGGGTCAGGTTATTCTCCCTAAGGGTTATCAGCTATCTAGAGCAATCAGACTGTATAGTCTGTCCCACCCTAAGTAGGACCCACTCCCTTCTGATAAGGATAGTAGTAGATTGTTTCCTTGAAAGAGAGCCCAGGGAGCTCAAGCCCACTCAAGGGTGAGCAAAGATAGGTCACCATCATGAATCTGGGGTCCGCCCATCTTGTCACATGTATACCTCTAGTCCCTCCCCTTCCTATTATGTGTACACCCCTACCTCATTCCCTGCCTGTTATGCTTATGCCTATTGTACATCCCTTTCCTGTGATGTATACACCCTTCCTGTGACATATGTCTTTACCTGTAATTAGGGGGGATGCATGCCTCAAAGATATGTAAGCCTCGGTTAGCAATAAATCGCTTTCTCTCCTGCCCTTTCTGCCCACGCTGTGCGCGGACCTGGCTGTTGAGATCATGGCCATCCAGGAGGTGAGCATGCTACCATGAAATGTGTCTGACTCTTTAATTTACTCTCTCTCCCATCTCTCCTATTTCTCTATGATTTTACTACAATCTTTATATATCCTAACTGTACAATTGCACTTACTGAACCCATGATTAGTTGTGGGGGGCTGGCTTCCTCCACATACATTAGTGTCTATGAATTTGTTTCTCTAGTCAACCCGGCTAACATACTTGTCAACAGGCTATATTTGAGAATCATAGTCTTTCTACGGCTAAGTAGTATGTTTATCACTGTGCATTTAATTTGTACCTCCCTAATATTGAAGTTTTCAAGGAACTTTTTTTTAACTGGGTCCATAGTCAATATCCCTGGAAACTGCTCTCAAGAAATCAAAAGACGTGTTATTGCACTGGGTCAATCTGCTGCACAAGACCTCTTTCAAGTGTTAAAGAGTAAGGGTGTCACTTTGAGAACTACGGAGCTCCTGGCCAGAGCCATGGTATTTTCAATTGCCTTATACGCATGTGAGAACTGGACCATGAATAAAGGAAGAGGCCAAAGATGTGGCGCATTTGCCATGGTGCCGGCAAAGAATATTGGAGGTGGCATAGACTGTCAGAACAAGGAGCAAACCTGTCTTGGAAGAAGGACAGCTGGACTGCACCCTTGGAAGTGAGGATGGTGAGATTTTGTTTGTGTGCTTTGGACATGTTTTCAAGAGAGGCCAGTCCCTGGCGAAGGACACATGTTCGGTCTACAGTAAAAGGGCAGTGAAAAAGGGGAAGCCTCTCAGTGAGCTGGATGGACACAGTGGTTGCAACAATAGGCTCAAGCATAACAAGGTTGTGAGGATGGTGCAGGACCGGGGTCTATTGTACCCTGGTACGCGTGAGTTCAGAACCAACCCCACGGCACCTACCAACAGCCAACAATGACTAAGACACGTCCTTGCCCACGGGAACACAACGGTTGTGCATCCTGCTGCTAACAGAAAGGTTGGCTGTTTACGCCCCCTGACTCCATGGGAGAAGAGATCTATTCTGTTCCAGTAAAGCTTCCCATGTGAAAAAGTCTATGGGACCGTTTTACTCCCTTGCAGGGGGTGACCAGGAGCCAAAACTGGACTTGAGGCTACCTCAGGATAACGAGCAATGAATGTCTCAGCCGATGTTCATGTACGTGCTGACCATTTGTATATCCATGTATCCAGCGTCTCACTCACTTTTATATTGGGTTGTCTATTTGTTGTGATGTTATAGAAGTTCTTTATATCTTCTCGATATTAAACCTTTATCAGATATAGAGTTCCATTTTTTTCTTTCAAGGTATAGGCCGTCTCTTCAGAGAATGTATGAACTTATTAATATCTATTCTAGTGTGGGCTCACACAGGGCAGTGTTTATGAGCATGGGCAGGACTGGGCAGTGTTCTGTTCTGTACCAGACCTGTCTCCAAAGCACCAAACAACAACAACAACATTTCTTAACACATTTCTTTCCATTTCTCATTCAGCCTTCAGACAAAGTGAAAGACCAGGTATCCCTACAACTGAAGGTACTCAGCCCCAGGAAGCCATGACGTTGAGAGTCAAGTGGCCTGCTCTGGTAGTTGGATTTTATTCATGTCGACTGGAATTTGTATGAATTTGTATGAAAAGGTAGAGGTAAGTTGAACCTGTTAATCAGATCACAGCCTGGTGATCCTGCTGGGAGGTGTGGTCTTTTTATAAGAGACACAATGAGGACCCCACGCCCCTCTCTCTCTGCTACCTGGCCCTCTCAGCCCGCCGCCTGATCCCCGGAGCTGCCAGCACCCTGCCATGTTTCCACTGGCCGCGGATCTGAGTGACCCTGCACCTACCAGCCTTGGATCTCCCCGTATCCCCCATCACCTTTCTGGGTCATTGGCCTGCAGGTACATGAGTCTGAAGAAGGCTCCAGCTCCCATGGGACCCATGGACCTACATGGGACTGGGAGGGGATGCCTTCTTGATATGAGATGATGGCTTCTTGTTAATAAGTTCTTCCTCATACGCAGACGAATGGCAGTGGCTTTATTTCTCTGGACCACCCAGTGGAATACACTTGGCCAAGGTCAAAAGCCGTCAGAAGTAGCCCAGTGGTGGACTGAAACCCAGTCTGAAGTTCTTACTCCCTGGGCCACAGGGCCTTTTTCCTGAAGCCTTGTGTAACCCTGAACACAGCCACTTCATATTTATCTGCTTTCATTGTTCATTCAACTTGCTTTTGCCAATGTCAGTCCTCTCCTTCCACCTGTCCCTTCCTGTTTGCTTTCAGCAACCTTGGGGGAGTGTTCAGGTGGGAGCCCATTCAATACATGATTGAATTCTAGATTCCTCCCTCCGCCCCCACCTTCCTTTACGTCATCCTTCCCTGCCACCCTTCCCTTCCCCACTTGTTGCACTGAGCAGCACTGATCACTGTCTAGTCCCACTCAGTTCCGCTATCATGCATGATTAACTTTGCCATTACCCACAGGCCTTCGAGGGCGTTAATATTTGACTGGCTTCACTCATCCATTGACAGGCCATGCTTTGAATTCTTTCTGAGCCCTCAGCTATATTAGATTGTAACTTGCCAGGTGGAATCGCAGGGGATCTGTGGTTTGCTCCTCAATTTATTTCTCGGTCATTGCCGCAACTCCCCATTTGGAATCGAATTCCTTCACTTCAGCGGCATTTGCGCACGCTTCCCGGGTAATAATCAAGATGTTAAGGAAGACCGGGCCTTTGGAGTGACCCTTGGGCTCCATGGAGACCACCCAGGAGCCTAGTGAGTGCAGACTGTGAAATTAGACCACAAGGAGCTTCTCAACAGGCCGCCGAGGGGCAGGATAACCCCCACCACCACCATGTGACAAGTGCACGGTAAAATGACTTGGGACAGTGGGACTAGAGAGAAAGCTAAGAACTGGAGGACCAGGAAAGCATTTCACTCCTTGAAGAAGACTCTGTAAGGGTCCTACGAATGTGATTACCAGGTTCCGAAAAGCACATTCCGTCTTCTCCCCCTCCTCCAAAATTATCATGAAACAGGAACGCCATGATGGCCCCAATGGTTGAGCACCCGACTACCAACTGAAAGGTTAGCAGGTCAAAGCCACCCAGAGGTGCCTCAGAAGAAAGGCTTGGCCATCTGGCTCTGAAAGATCACAATGCTGCTCAGGAACTCGTGGGAGTCACCTCACGGAGCAGAATCGAGTTAACGTCAGAAAACGCACTGCCATTGAATCGCGACTCATAGCCACCTTATATGACAGAGTAGAACTGCCTCTGTGGGTTTGCAGAACTCTAACTCTTTCCTGGAGTGGATAGCCTCAGCTTTCTCCTGAGGAATGGCAGGTGGTTTTGAACTGCTGACCTTGTGGTTAGCAGCCCAACGTGTAACCGCTACCCTCTCAGGGCTCCTGTCATGGTAATGCACAACAAGGTGCTAAGAAACAGTGGACATGGTTTACTTTCTCAGCACAAGTTTATTTCTTGTCTCTTTAAGATCAGGATTCCAGGGGGAGAATGCTCTTTCCTTTCCATGCTTAGAACGAGGGAGGCACGGAAATTCAGCAAGACCACTCTCTCTCAAGCATCACCCATGGGCCCTAGAGCTTGTCAGGTGTCTGAAGTTTAGCACAGCAACTAGTGGCACACATGTAAAAACAACAAATCATTTACCGCAGAGACAGCTTTGAGTCATAGCAACCACACGGGTGCAGAGGGTGATCGCTGGGAGGCAGATCACCAGGCCTTTCTTCCTACAGGCTGGAGAGTGTGATGGAGCCCTGACCTTCCTGCTAGGAATCAGGCGCTTAACCAACTAAGCCAGCCGGGAACCCCTGGCTCATAATAAACAGAATGGAAACAGTGGCAAGACCACATCTGACGCCCTTGGGCTACACAAAGGAGAAGGAGGATCCTTCTCAACGCAAACCCAAGACCCCCTCAAAAGAAACAAAAACAAACACACCCAAGGCCAAGGTCAGACATGCCCCCCCCTTTCTTTTTTTCCCCCATTCTGACACCGGCTGTTCTTCCCCTGAACTCTACTTCTCTAAGGACCATCTTGAAGGAAAGGTATTTGTTTTATTTCATCCATCTCCAGAAAAGCTTAGGGCTGGACACTAGGAGTTGGAATCCTGCCTGTCAGTTTTTTTCTTACTCAACAATTTCTCTCCCTTCTCTTTTAAGCCTCCTGCTACCATCAGACTGTTAGCTGTAATCCCTCCTAATTGTCCCGCCGATGGATGACACCTGGTCACAGCCAGCCGTTCTCTCTTTGTCACATCTTTGTTTCTTCAATATCCATGTAGAGGGCTCTTGACATATTTGGGGTTCTCGCTTCCCCCTGCTTCTTCCTCCATCTGTTAGGCAGCAGAACAGGCACCAGGGGTATCTACAGGGCAGGTGCCAATTCAGGCCCTGAGCCAGGTGGGTGGTGGTACACCTGGGTGGGTCTGAAGTAGGACAGGTGGGCTTAATTTAGCCAATGGGGTCAACCAGTACTGTCAACCACGCTTCCCGGCTGAAGGCACTAAAAGCTGGAATTTCGAGACCACCGCCCCTTTTTTCCCAGCTGCTCCTCTGCCTTCTGCTTGGCTGTGCTGAGGTCACTCTCTGGCCTCAGGCCACCGTGTGTGAGTGTGCAGGGCCCTGCGGGTGCCTGCGTTCAATGACTGTATAGCCTGAAACTTCTTCTGTCCTTTATAAAAAAAACCCTTTGATCACAAACCAGGCTTCGGTGTGAATGCATTCTCGTGTGAAGCCAAGAACTGAGGTATTTCCCATCCGAGAAATCTAACACATCCACCCTAGGAACAACCTCTCATGGTTACATCCTTGACAATACTGTGGCCCATAAGGGGACCACTTAAACATCTTGACATCGTGCATGGACTTTTGACCCCTACCTCTTATTCTAGGCCTTCCTACTTTATCCCTTTCCTTCCTACCCAACTTCAATTCCAGATTCATCAGGATCATTCTTCCACTGGCAACACTCTTGCTTCCCTTATGGTCCTCCTCTCTG
>NW_022111373.1:136465513-136466192 GCF_000313985.2 Echinops telfairi
ATGTGGAAAGTACATGGACTGCCTAAGAACCAACCATTCTGTCTTGAAAGAAGTACTGTCAGCCTGCTCTTTAGACGTCCAGACAGTGAGATCTCTTCCCATGTACTTTGGACACATTATCAGGAGAGGACGCCCCTTGGAAAAGAACATCATGCTAGGTAGGTCAAGTTGAAGGCCAGTGAAAAGAGGAAGACCATCGATGAGATCGGTTAGCATGGTGACTGCAACAATGGGCTCAAACAGAGCAGCAGTTGTGAGAATGGCATAGGACTGGGCAGTGTTGTGCTCTGGTGTATTCAGGGTTGCTAAGCATCAGAGAGAACTCAAGGGCACCCAACAACTATTGTCATAAGGAGCTCGGATGCTGTTGTCATCAGTGGACATTGGACTGCTAACTGAAAGCTTGGTATTTCAAACCCACCAGCCACTCTGACGGAAAAAGATGAGGCTGTCTGCCCCCCTACAGATTGACAGCCAAGGAAAGCCTACATAGGGTCCCTGTGCATTGGAATCAAATCCTTAACAATGTTTTTTTAGGGAAGGTTGATTTCTATTTATATATGTATATTTATATATATATTTATATATATATCGTGATGTGGTCAAATAGAATTCATATTCTTTCTGTACTTCTTCAGCAAAGATGTTCCTCTTGGTATCCCAATAGCAGTTATTGTAT
>NW_022111373.1:136467311-136469593 GCF_000313985.2 Echinops telfairi
CGTGCATACTTAGGACATGTTGTCAGGAGCGACAGTTCCTGGAGCCGAACATCATGCTTGGTAATGTGGAGGGACAGTGGAAAAGAGGAAGCTCCTCAAAGAGATGAACTGGCACAATAGCTGCAACAATGGTCTCAGGCACAGGAACAACTGGGAAGATGCCACAGGGCCAGGCAGTTGCCTTCCGTTATGCATAGAGTCGCTACGGGTCGGAACTGACTGGGTGGCACCTAACAACGACAATGTCTAATTCCATCCATGTTGACTCAAAACCTCATTTCTTCTTATGGCTGTATGCACCATGTTGCCTGTATGCACCATGTTTCTGCTTATCACTTCATCTATTGATGGGCCTTCGGTGGCTTCTCCTTTTTTGGCTACCGTGGACCACGCTACAAGAAGCATGGGTGTAGCGGCGTTGGTTTGTGTCCTTGCTTTCAAGTCCCTGGGGTACATTTCTAGCAGGGGAACCCCAGCACTGTTTTCCACAATGACGGCATTATTTTGCAATCCCACCAGCAAAGGAGGGAGGTTATAATTTTCCCACATCCTTACCAACATTTATTATGTTCTGTTGTTGTTCTTGGTGGTGGTTGGATGGTCATTTTATTTTCATACCTTAGTTGTCCTAATGGGAGTGAATTGGCATCTCAAAAAAAAAGTTGCATCTTTCGGATAGCTAATGACATTGAACCTCTATTCATGTGTTTGGTGCAATTCAAGTCCTTCTCCCTTTTTGGATTGGTTTCATTGTCCTTTTGTTGTTCAGCTCCAAAGGGTTTTTAATGACCCATATTTCAGAAGTACATCTTTAGGTCTTCCTTAGTGCTCTGTGTGACTGCTAGCCTCCCAACTTTCGGTGAACAATCAAGTATATCAGCCATTGGCATCATCACGCAGGGACTGAATTTCAAATACTATAAAGCAATCCAAAATATGCAAAGCATATGTGGCCATCATATGAACAGATTGCCTGGACTTGGAAAAAACCTCCTTGGCTGTTCAATGATGCCTGTCATTCCTTCAGAGTGAGACCTTTCATTCTGAATCAGAGATAAGGATTAAAGGTTAAACAACAACACCAAGGGGGGTGGGGTAGGGGTGGGAGTGGTTGGTGGGCGAGCCTTTGGCGCCTGGAGAGAGGACTCGCACAAGAGACAAGCAGAGATAATGCCTGGAAGTCACAGTGCAGGACACGCGAGCTGTGTAATTCTGAACTGAAAGTCAATAAAGATAGGGTGCTACTTTATGCATCAGAACTGCCTTCAAACCACCCTGTCTTACCAAATTGTGTTTTTCCACTGTCTGTATATATTCCTTTCTTTCTGTCCCCGAGCCCTCCTCAGGTCTTGATATTCCCTTTCTCTCCATAAATTTTCATGGGCCGATCCTTCTATGTGCAAAGCTTATTTCTCTTAGGCTTTTCTCAGCAAAATCCCTCTCTGGTGAATGTGTTTTCAGACTTATGTTTTGCCAACTCTTCTGAATCCAACCCCCAGTAAAACGTTCCCAGAGGAGGAGAGCGGATGAATGATGACTCCCGGAAGAAGCAGAAATGTGGAAGCCAAAGCTGGCATGTCTCCTCCGCGAGGCTTCCCCTCCTTCCAACTCATATTTGTGACTTGATTCTGTCGTCGGCTTCCTGTTTTGTCCTTCAACCCCAGTCCCCTGGGACAACGACTGTCCCTTTGTGTTCTCACAAGCACCCTATAAATAACCAGAGCACCTGTTCTGCTGCGGTTTTCTAATGTTATCTGAATCACTTACCTTACACACATTCTGTCGCCCTCGATGATAGATATCCTCACTGTCGGCACTCAACATCTATTTTCCAGGAGGGATGGAGAGCATTGATGTTAATGCAATTGTTTAGAGCACTGAGCACAGAGCCCGAGATAGGGATCTAAATGTGATAACTGTGCACCCTTACTCTGCTCCCCAAACCTAAAGGCAGACCGTACTTTATCCAAGAACTTGAATTTTAAATATCAGTAAAAGGGAGAAAAGCAAGGTGAGAGTTGTACTTGGCCTCTACAGTGAAAATAGGGGCTAATGGAATCAATTAAGATAAGGCACATAAATCCACTTTGTAAAGTATATTTGTACACAAACATTAAGGAATCATGCATTATACTGACAGCTGACTTTCTCATTGGAAGGTGAAAATTCTTTCAGGGAAATTCATGTATTTCTTGAATCTTCTACAAGGTTGGAGATGGAGGAGGGGTACATTGAGATAACTCTGTTCTCTCCTCTTTTTTCATGGGGGGTGGGAGGTTGTT
>NW_022111373.1:136469959-136470996 GCF_000313985.2 Echinops telfairi
GACACTTTGTTGTTGTTCTCAGGTGCCACGGAGTCAGTTCTGATCCACAGCAAACCAATGGACAGCAGAATGAAACAATGGCCCTCTGACAGCCTCACAGTGACTCCTTTGTATGAGCCGACGGTTACAGCCACCGTGTCAATCCATTTTGTCAAAGGTCTTCCTCTTTTTTCCACCCTGGCCCTTTACCAATGATGTTGTTCTTTCCCAGAGACTGGCCTCATGTTCAAAGTACATGAGACGAAGTCTCATCGTCCTTACACCGAAGGAGCGATCTGGCTGTACTTCTTCCAAAACAGATTTGTTTGTTCTCTGGGCAGTCCGTGGAGCTTCCCATATTCTTCACCAGCACCATCATTCAAAGGCATCATTCTTCCATCTTCCTTCTTCATTATCCATACGGCCACTTTACAGATGGGCAAACTGAGGGCCAAGGAATTGGACAAATAGGATTATTGATCGTAAGCGATGTGCTGGTGAGAGTTTTAACAATCAGGTCCCCTGAGAATCATGAAATCCTTGATTTGTAACATTAGCTCACTACTCTCATGGTGTAATTTTTCTCATCATAGTTGATTTTAAGCTACTAATGTTAAGTCAGCCAACATGAAGTTGAGACGAAATGTTTATAATGGGTTCTCACAAGCTGATATATGCCCACTTCTACACACATTGTTTTACAGCAATCAGATGCAGCATCAGTAAAAGTACATCCCTGATTTTTAAGTTATTTTCAATCAAGGTACTTCCAGCTTCATCCTTTCGCGTATGAAATCAGCTGTCCCAGAACCATTTATTGAAGAGAGGATTCTTCTTCTTCTTTTTTTAAATAATTAGATCATTTTATTGGGGGCTGTACAACTCTTATCACAATCCACTCATACATCCATTCTGTCAAGCACTTTTGTGCATTATCAACATTTGCTTTCTACTTGAGCCCTTGGTATCAGCTCCTCCTTTTTCCCCTCCCTCCCTGTTTCCCCCTCCCCCATGAACCCTTGATAATTTATAAATTATTATTTTGTCATATCTTACAC
>NW_022111373.1:136473874-136484468 GCF_000313985.2 Echinops telfairi
ACATATATGGGTTTTTCATCTATTTTATGATAATATTTCTTGTTGAGTGTACTCCTGGCATTTTTGGTGGGACATATGTTCCTTACCAGTGGACCAAGAGATAACATGACAAATGAAGGAAAAATTGAAGTAGTCAAGGATTTTGTCTTGCTTAAATCCACAATCAATGCTCGTGGAAGCAGCAGTCAAGAGATCAAAAGAGGTGTTGGCAAAGAATATGGAAAGTAGCATGGCCTGCCAAATAGAATAAACACATCTGTCTTGGAAGAAGTATAGCCAGAATGCTCCTCAGAGGCCAGAATGACAAGTCTTCTCAAGTACTCTGGACATGTTGTCAGGAGAGACCAGTCCATGCTTGGTAAAGTAGAGGCTCAGAGGAAAAGAAGAAGGCCTTCAGCCGACGAGAGGGATGGACACAGTGGCTGCAACAATGGGCTCAAACTCGGGGACAATTGTGAGGATGGCCCAGGACCAGGTGGTGCTTCTTTTATTGTGCATAGGACTGCTATCAGTCTTATCTGACTCAACAGCCCCTAACAACAACAACATAGTTTCATTATGGAAGCTGCTTGTTTATCTCTCTACCTACAAAATGCTCCCAGGAATAATGGGAATGCCCAAGCTTCCCCCAATATTTCCAAATCTCTTTGGGGTCAGGTGGTACCACCCCTACTGGATGTAAATTCTTATTCTACGTGAAATTTTTTACTTTACTCCCTTTCTAATCTCTCGGTTCATTTGAATTAGGTATTTATACCTCCTGGGGGCTGACTGGGAGCTCCAGATTTTCAAGGACATTATCCCCCTGAAAGCTGCTCAAAGGTTGAGACAGTTGGTTTTCCTGCTGGATTCTGAGCCTGCAAGGTGATCAGGTTCTTTGCTTCTAGTTTTCCTTTGCATTAGGATCCAGCCCTTAGGGACCCCCATCTTCAGCAGCAGCATCACCTACTCCACTCAAGTGGGCATTGTGCTCTGTAGCCTCTGGGGTTGTGAGAGCTGAAAGTCAAGTACACCTGGTTTGACACAACCTCCAGCATGGAAACTCCATCTCTGGCAAGCCTGAAGACTGATGTCTCACCAACTTATTGATGTCTCCAAAGAGATTTTCAAAATGTTTTATCTAGGACTTCTGGACACGTTCAGAAACTAGAGTGCTCTAGTTATCTAACTTACTCTACAAAGATCTCACTTGGCTTTTAAAAAGAATGTGTTGCTACAGATTTCCTAGATTTATTAGAGAATGAATGATAGAAAGCCATGTTATAGTATCTTCATGTTAAAGGCAGAGAGAATACAGGAAATCATTTACCATGATTGTGAGAAGATGGAAGTGTGATTGAGTGTCAGACAGATTCATGTTGGAATCCTTGCTCTCCCCACCTAGGGAGAGTGACCTTGGGCAAGTGACTAAATATCTTACAACCACAGTTTCTTCCTTTGTGAAACAGGTCAACAGTAACCCCCGCGTCTCAAGGTGGTTGAAAAGATGAATGAGCTTGTGTTCGGCATCTTCCCTTCTCCACTTCAGTTGCCATGGCTTCCCAAATCCTCTTCTCCACTTTCTTTCATTCTTTTTTTTTTAATTTTAAATGAATGTTTGTCCTTCAAGCTTTGCAAAAGGAGTCCGGGTGGTGTGACAGTTGAGTGTGTGGCTACTATCAGAAAGCTTAGTGGTTTGAAACTCCCTTCTTGGTACCATGGAATCTGCCTTAGGCTATGTTCTCTAGATAAGTAAAATCAGAGAAGATTTTATATGCATATATAGAAAGGAATTCATAGCAAGAAAATGACTCACACAGTTGTGGAAACTGGAAAGTACAATCCTGGAAAAGTTTAAACCCCATGGATTAGGTTGGAGACCTCTCTGGAGTCACATAGCTTCAAGGGCTGATGAGCCCAAGATTGGCAAGAAGATTACAGAGGAAAATGAATGTACAAGGTTGGCAACTCACCTGGCAGGCGGTTGGATCACGTCCAAAGAAGCATAGGTCAATGAGCCAGATATAGGATCCAGAGTCCACAAAAAGCGAGTTAAGCTTTCCCACAACATCCACTTACACTGGAAGACAATTAACTGGATCAGGACCGTGACTTGAATAAGGGTGTTGTATTTCTCTCTAATCTTAACCCCTTATGGAAGCTTAAAACTGATTGGCTGTGATTACATTGTGTTAAGTCAGGCTGTGGAGCATTACGAGGTGTCCATTGCCAAAGCACTGAGAATTCTGGCCTAGCCAAGTTGACACAAAACCTTAGCTATCCCAAGAGGAACACATGGTCTTCTATCCCCGTGCTTACACCCAAAAAGTCCTAAGAGGGCAGCTGTACTGTCAAAATTCAACTCAATGGCACTTATTAACAGTAACCATTTTTGCATAGTATACATCAGTCAAAACCTGGGAATACTTACGTAGATGGTTAATTCAATTTTAGTTGTAAGTGAAAACTCAGTAAGAAGCAAGTTAGAGTATTGCTCAGAGGCAGAGCTTAAGATCTCATAGTAGTCCCAGTTGTAAGTAAACAGATCATTTTCCGTATCAGAACAAATAATCCAACACATGCCCTCAAACATATACTATAATAGATATTTATCAGTTATTTAAGAAACTGTAACCATAGAAAATGTCATCAGGCAACTCTTTTGTTCATTAAAATATAAAAGGAATAGGCAAACTCAATTTGCCCTTGTGTGGCTACAGCAGGAAACCCTCAACATTCCAGAACAGAAATCAGATTTGTGATTAGAAATGGAAAACTGTTGGGATGGGGTGACCTTACAGACACGGTCTTGGTTTTCCAAGGACTTCATGTGCATGTGGTACTGGATAATAAATTAGGAAGACCGCAGAAGGGCTGATGGATTTGAATTAGGTGTTGGCGAAGAAGATCAAATATACCATGGACTGCCAGAAAAACAAGCAATTCTGTCTTGGAATAAGTACAACGAGAGCGCTTCTTAGAAGTGAGGATGGTGAGACTTCATCTCATGCACTTTGGACGTGCTGTCAGCAAAGACCAGTTCCGAGAGAAGGCCATCATGTTTGGAAAAGCAGAGAACCAGAGAAAGAGAGGAAGACGCTCAACAAGATGGATTGATACAGTGGCTGCAACCAACTCCAAACCAAACTCCCTACCACGGAGACCCTTCAGGACAGAGTAGAACTGCCCCATCAGTTGCCAGACTATAACTCTTTGCCAGTGTAGAAGGCCCATCTTTCTCCTTCAGAGTGTGTGGTGGTGTAGAGCTGCATACCTTTAGGATAGCAGCCCAAGGCATAACCAGGGCTGCAACCAGGGCTCACCTCGAGCAGCAATCGGAGGCTAGCACAAGATGGGGTGTTGATCCATTCTGTTGTATGGGGGTTGCTGTGGGTTGGATTAATGTGATGACGCCTACAACATTGAAAATAAGAACGATTCAAGAGTAGTCACAAAATATGTGCATCTAACCTCTCTGAAGTATCTAACCTTGGAGACATAAAGAGTGAGAAAAAAAGAGAGGGTGGTGGTGGTGGAGAGAGAGAAAGGAGTGAGATCAAGTGAGAGAAAAGAGGACAATCCAACATTGAGGTGGTTCTACTCATTAATTCTCTCACTGAAGAACAGATGCTCTTACGCAAGAGTGAAATCTGAGACAAATCTGCTGTTGACTCTTGTGATCCTGTGAGCCTCTGATTGTCAAAACAGTTCACAGCACTAAAAACTACTCTTGTTTCATGGAAGTACAGCCTATTTTTATGCAAATAACACACATGATGTTTTTTTTTGCAAACTGCATGGCATACTGATTTCCTATATGTACTAAGCATTTTATATGTGTGCATTATTTACATGGGCATGTTAGATGTGAAAAATATGATACTCATTATACAAAATGACTCATAAATATAAGCAAATTACTGTAGCATTGAAGAAATGGAATGCAGTTGATTGTAATATGAGAAAAAATTGGCTGCATTGATTGGGGAGAGAAGTAATGATTGCCATCCTGTGGGTGATAGTCAATGGCAATTTTTCTTCTTATGAAAAGAGAGATATATACATATGCACATGGATAAGCACATGCATTGGCACATGCACATGCATATACACGTATGAAACTTTTCGCCATTTGAACCCATCAAGAAGCCCTGGTGGGTTAGTAGTTACAAGTTGGGAACTTGCCAACTGCAAGGTCAGCAGTTTGATACTATCAGATGCTCCAAGTGAGAAAGATGAGGTTTTCTACTCCTGTAAAGATTTACACACTCTTCTTGGTATGTTTGAACTATTGAATTGTGTGATATGTGGATTAAGTGCCAGTAAAACTGTAAAAAAAAATTTTTTTTAAAGGCACAGTCTCAGAAATCCACGGGGCAGTTCTGAGTCAGCCCCGACTTGATGGCACGGGTGGAGTTGTACGTGTTCTCAAGAGTAGTTTTGTCACGTGTTTTTTGCCAAATAAATTGACTAGAACACAGCGTGGGTAAGATGCGCCATTCCTGGGATTAAAATGTTATGTTCTTCATCCTCTAATTGATATGTTCACATCTTCCTTCGTAAACAATGAAAAAGGAACACAGACGAATTGATGCAGACAGATCACGGTGTGGGAACAGAATATTGCACATGCCAAAGCATGAGCAAACCATTTTTGGAAGAAATAGAACCCGCATGTTCCTTTGACGTGAAGGTAGCCAGACTTAGGCTTGCTTACTTTGGACCTGTCACTGGAAAGGCCGATTGCTAGAAAAAAAGATATCATGTTTGGCCAAGTTGAGGGTCAGCAATAATGAGTGACCCAGGAGGAGATGGACTGCCCAACCCAGCAGCTGCAGCAATGGACACAGAGGCACCAACACACATGAACAAGGTGCAGGACTGAACATCCGTTCCACATCAAGTCACCACCAGTCGAACCCAGAGGACAGCAACTGGCCATACAACAGCATGCCCTCCTCGACATTTGAAACAATATAATATTAAACAGAAACTGGACGGAAGCAACCACCAGATGAAGCAACCTCACGCCAAAACCACTGGAACAGCCACTTTGCAGCACCCACCTCAATCACGGTGCAAGAGCGTTGATCAGATTAAATGAGAGCTACTAGATCATGCATGTTTGTGCAATTAATTGTGAACGGTTCAAGGGAATGCCCTAAAAGATATGCGAAGTCCCGCCAAGACTAGAACTAGATATTTTTTTTTATGTCCATTAAACATTGTCCAGGGGGATCTTCTCCTGTCTACTGCCCACCAGATAAATGATGCAAAGGCTTGCTGAGCACACAATTGCCGCAGAGGGAGTTGAATCACTCAGTAGACTTCTTATTCTACTGTATCCAGGCTGCGGTTGATTTGATGCTCTGGCTAGAAAGAATGATCCTCCTAGGAGGTCCTGATTGAGGACATCAGGCACCTTGGTGCAAAATCCCAAGATAAACAATGCAAACTCTTAAACTTCGACTCGATGCCAAGAGGGTCCGCAGCAATTTGCTGTTGGGAAGAAAGGATTCTGCTTCTGTTTCAAGCACACACATCATGCTGCTGCTCGGCAGTGTAAGAGTGAACATTTTGCAGTTTGTTGTGAACACCATTTGGATTTCTCTGAACATACGGCACACTAATGTTAAAGTAACGCAACACTTATTATGTGTCCCAGATGTGAAGAGCGTGCACTAGACAGTGGGAAGCAGATTGGAATAAAAAGAGCTCCTATTCTGACAGCGTGTGCAGGCCAACAGAGGAGGGAAAGCATCTGGGCACAACTCAGGGAAAGTACAACAGGGTTCCTTCAAAAAGGCATGCATTGATCACCTATGACTGGGCTGCCACTGTGCTTGGAGATGCAAACAGAGGAAAACTTGTGAGCGTCAGAACTCCACGGGATTGCCTACTTTTCCCCCAGGTCTTACGTGATTTCTCCCTTTGAGAGGGTGCAGGCTAGCCCCTGTTCTATCACTCCCTATGAGTGGGAAATGTTTTCAATTTCCTTCTCTGACAGGGTTCTGCCTTACACAAGGTCTGGTTTTGCAAGTATTACAGAAGAAAACTCGGGATAAGGCAACCTGCAAGGGTGGAGCATGGGAGCTACTCACCCTCCCTTAGTGGCATCCCACAACTGCCTCCTGGTCCATGCCCAATGAAGTGTTCTGGAATTCTCATTCTTCTCAAGGCTATCCATAATGCGTTATAATCCACACAGTCGAATGCCTCGGCATAGTCAATGAAACACAAGTACAGGTATTTTTGGTATTCTCCACCTTGAGCCAAGATCCATGTGACCTCAGGAATGATACATGTCCTTTGTGACATGCCATTTTCTGAGTCTGCCCTGACCCACGGGCAGCTCCCAGTCAATGTAATGCTGCAACAGTTGTTGCATGATCTTCAGCAAAATATGCTTGCATGTGATATCAATGATATTGATTTGTGCATTCTATTGGGTCGCTTTCCTTTGGAATGGGTACAAATAGAGGGCTTAATATAGAACCACACCAAAAACCAACCCCATTGCCCCTGAGTTGATGCTGACTTTAGCAACCTTAAATGGCAGGGTAGAACTGCATCTGTGAGTTTCTGAGACGGTAACTCTTTATACGAGTAGAAAGTCCCATCTTTCTCCTGCGGAGCAGCTGGTGGTTTCAAACATCTGACCTTGAGGATCGCAGCCCAATGCTTAAGCACTACACCACCAGGAATGCTCCTATAGAAGAGTAGTTATCAAATGAGGTGTTTTTCCCTCCACTCTCACTCCAGAGAGTGTTTGGCAATGCTTACAGACCTATTCGTTGTCTCGACACGGAGAAGATAAATACCAGGGATTGAGCTAAGCATATTAAAACGTATGTGATGGGGGGGGCGGACGGGGGACAGAGGGGGATAAAATAAAATAATCAATTAAATGTATGGGACAACCCCACCTCCACAAATAATTAATTAGGCCATCATTCCAATAGTGCTGGTGTTGAGAAACTGTGATAGACCGAGTGACTCAGAGAAGCACGAACAGTTGTAAGACCTTATCTGAAGTCATGCAGCGGCAGGGGTATCACATGATATTGAATCAAGAGATCCAGAAAGCCAATCGTGATTCAAGGGGAATTCACAATTAGATTATACCTTTTGATGGAGAAGTGGCAAGGTCACACTGTTGAAGAGCATGCAGGATGACACATTTTTTTAAAAGTGAAATTTACAACAACAGGGGTGGAAGCGTAAAATTGCTATGAGTTTTTGTTAGATCCTCTTGATTCAGTCCAACATCAGTGTTCAAAAGCATCCGTTTCCCTGTTTTCAGTTTTCATTGCCCAAGTTTCCCATGAAGAGGAAGTGGAGGGACCATGGCTCGGGTCAGGCTCACTGTCGTCCCCAGAGTGACCGCTGTGCTTTGTAACACTGGGAAGAGGTGTTTGGCAGCAGATCGCCTTGTCGTTGGCACTGGCTTTGCCTGGGCTGGTGAGACGGAGCTTCTGGACCATCTCCTCCGGCTAACACAGAAACAGCAAGACTCAGTTCATCAGCCCATCCTGGGTTCATTTCCCAATTCAACAATATGAATTCGCACGCAGTGGCTGCAGCCATGGGCTTAAACATCACAACCATCGTGACGGTGGCCCGACTGGATGTGTTTTGGTCTGTTGTACCAGTTTGAGCGATCTCTATTCTGAGTGGAAATATTTCTGAAATTTCTGAACATACCCATCCCATAGAGTGCAAGGGAATCAAGAAATAAAACTCAATTGTTGTTTAGTCTGTTGGAGATAAATTTTCATTTTTAATTCTGTTAATTTTATTTTTTCCTACATACAAAGTGGGAAATGAAGCAGCTGCTCTTATTCATCAAACCCTAATCCTTTCCAAATCTTATGATTTGAGAGACGGCTATAGAACCACTACACATTATGAACTCAGTCCTGTAATCTTACTGAAGACTACACTGCTGCCAGAATGGAAAAGTGCAATTACAATTAATTGGGAAAGGAAAATATTAATCCAAGAAAATGCATGATGAGAACCAATACTATTTCTTTAGGTGCCATTGTCAACCCAGGTGAAAATATTTGGGGGCAATGATCAAAGTCCTGGCGTTTTGTGAGGAAGTCAAAGAACAGAGCTCGGACCCAGATGTGTGGTATGCTATGCCGTGTGCCAGGACAAGCTCTTGGAATAAAATCACTTCACATTCTGAATCAAGTTCAATTTCAAGGGACCAACAGTTAAGCATCTGCCTGCCCCTTGCTCTTCAAAGCGATTTTACTATCTAGTGAATTTATTGTCAAGAGGCCTCTGCGGACAATCTTTTCCCCATTATTTTTTTAAACAGCCTTTATTCAGTCCATAAAATTAACCTTTCGCTTGGGAATCATCGGGTTTAAACCTGTGAGGACATGGCATTTTTCCCATCTCCCTCTTCATCATAAAAACGTCTAAGCTCAACAGTAGAAATCCTTCTGTGCGTCTACAATGGGCAAATGTATCCATGCACCCTGGCTCAAACTATCGTAACTCTATTTTGAAATGATGCATATGATCATAATTGATCGGGGCATGTTGTTGCTGCTGCTGTGGTGGTTGCTGGTGCCATCGCGTCTGCTCCAACACATAGCGACCCTATGCACAACAGAATGCAACACTGCACAGTCCTGTGCCACCCTCACAATTGTTCCGAGACCTGAGCCGTTGAGTAGCTAGCTACTGTCTCAATCCATCTCGGGGAGGGCCTCCCTCTTTTTCACCACTCCTCCACTTTGCCAAGCATGATGTCCTTCTCCAGGGACTGTGCTTCCCTGACCACACGTCCCAAGTATGGAAAATGAAGTCCTGCCATTCTCACCTTAAGGAGCATGCTGGACTTACTTCTAATATAGATTGGTTTGTACTTTTAGCAGTCCATGGTCCTTTTAATATTCTTCTCCAGCACACAGTTCAATGCATTAATTCTTTTACAGTCTTCTTTATTCAGGGTCCAACTTTCACCTGCACATAATGCAATGGAGAATACTACGGCTTGGGTCAGGTGCACCTTTGACCTCAAAGTAACATCCTTGCTCTTCAATACTCGATAGAGGGTTTGTGCAGCCGATTTACTTAGGCCATGTGATGTGTCTTTTGATCTCTTGACTGCTGCTTCCATAAGCATCGATTACAGATTCAAGTAAGACAAAATCCTTGAAAACTTCAACCTTTTCTCCATTTACCAAGATGTTACCTATTGGTTCAGTTGTGAGGATTTGGGTTTTACTTACTGTGGTAGTTACATAATCTGGTGTCAATTTGAGGATTAAGAGTGTAGGGCTGGAGTCTAGCCTGTAAACCTTGATGTAACCAGTGAAGCCTCTGTGTGGGCATTGCCTTCTCCTGAGGATTCTGGGAACTCCTGTAATTCCTCTTTGGAGGCGGAGACACACACACTCTCTCTGTTCACTCCCTGCAAGACATTGCAGCTGACAAGACACTAGTGCCCGGAGCTGGAGAAGCTACGTGGAGACCCCTGCCAGTGCTGAGATGCTTAAAACAGCACTGCATCCACAAGACTTCCCACCCACTGGCCTGTGATCTTCCTGCATTCAGCATCATTGAATGTGTTTCATGAGTCTACAGAGGACTTTGTAGATAGGTATCAGACTTATGGACTTGATCTGGACTGGTACCCATTATATAAAACTCTTATACACATATGAGTTTCTATGGATTTGTTTCTCTAGTCTACCCAGACTAACACACTCACAATGAGTTGTAATCCATACTGAAGGCAGTAATCCTTGGTCTTCATCAGCAAATGCTTCAAGTCCTCCCCACTTTGAATAAGCCAGGTGGTGTTATCTGCATACGGCAGGTTATTAATAAGCCTTCCTCCAATCCTGATCCCTCACTCTTCTTCATATAATCCAACTTCTCTCATGATGTGCCCAGCAGACAGATCGAACTAGTGAGAAGATAACAACCCTGATGCAAACCTTTCCTGATTTTAAACCACACGGTACTCCCTTGCTCTTCTACCACAACTGCCTCTTGATCCATGTACATGTTCTGAATGAGCACAATGAAGTGTTTTGGAATTCCCATTTTTCTCAATGCTATCCACAGTTTTTTATAGTCCACACAGTCCAATGCCTTTGCATAGTCAATGAAACACAAGTAAACATGTTTCGGGTATTCTCCACTTTGAGCCAAGATCCATCTGACAGCAGCAATGATATCCTTTGTTCCACAGTGCCTTCTAAATTCAGCCTGAACTTCTGGTAGTTCCCTGTCAATTTACATATAATCATAAAGTGCAGTCCATTAGGAGGTTTGGTGGCAGTGTGAGTTACTCACTGATTGCTAACCACAAGGCCAGTCGTCCCAAACCATCAGCCATTCCACAGGACAAAGATGAGGCTTTCTACTCCTCTTAAGAGTTACCGAGTCAGAATGGGCTCAATGGCAGTGAGTTTTTTAGTTAAAGAATGCTGCCCTAATAGAAATACCACAATTGAGGTTGTTGGACAGACAGTTATCTTTTCACAGGCACAGAAGTTAAGTCTAGATCAAGGTCTCAGCAGAGTTGATTCCTTCTGGGGCCTTTTCCCTCATTTCTGGCATCCCCCTGCATTCCTTGGCCTTCTTT
>NW_022111373.1:136486056-136489521 GCF_000313985.2 Echinops telfairi
GTTCTTTATGGGAGTAGAAAGCCTCCCATATTTAGATATTTAGATGGTTTTTCTATCTTTTGCTATTATCAGAAAATGCCTCAAGTAAGAGTGTAGTGTATTGCTTTTGTGCTTATGTGTAATCATATCTGTATGAGAAAAACCCTCATGTGGAATTGCTGGAGCAAAACACATACACATTTAAAATTTTAATAGACACTGACAACTTTTCTAGAAGTTGCATAAAAATTATCCCCCCAAAATTATCCAAACAACAACAATGCATAATGTGAAGGTTTCTCTGAACACATGCCGATCTGTCACCAAATGTTGCCAATCTGATAGCTAAGAAGATGATTTTTTTCTTGCCTTTCACCCTTTTGTTCTGAGTGGACCATAATAACACTCCAGAGGTGCACACAGCTTGGAGTCATCAGCATTAAGATCAAAAGGGTTGCATCTAACCAGAGTTAAAGTCCAGAGGAATGAAAACCAGAAGCTCAGTGGGGTCAGTCATGGTACATTGCGGGTAGCAATGGATGAGTTGAATCAGAAGGTGTATGAATTCTTGAAAGTGAATCTGTGCCCTGCTCTGTAAACCTTCACCCTCTTCACAATGGGGGACAAAAATCAATAGCCTGAAGCAACAGTATTCCACAAAGTGGATGCCTGGAAAACAGGGTTTCATCACGTGTTTGAAATTTCCATGACTTGGGAGGCAGCTCAGATCAGAAAGCCCTGGTTCCTAGAGAGGTTGGCAGTTCCTCAGGGCATTTGCCACTTGTTAGGTGCTTCAGGGCAAGAGGGCAGATGCTATGAGGCAAAGACACGCACCAAACCCCTCAGCTCTCATGGGTCTGGGGAGACACACTTGGGTTTTAGGTCTGAAGCCTGGACACATTAATATGTCTGGGCAAAGGGAACAGATGGAAGCTGGGAGACAAACATTTTTGCCTCCTGACGCCTCCCCGAAAGTCATTTCTCTAACCCAGGAGGTACATTCCAGACGTGGAGCAAGCCAACGTGCTTGGAGACTCTGGGCTTGGGAGTGCAGGGTCAGATGGATGCTCCGATGAGGGTGTGGCTGCCAACCACCCTCCCACTAAGACTGCTCCTGAGCCACAGGATGGGAATTCCGAATAATGTCCTGTCTCATGAGCTCTCTGCCTGCGGCTCTGCTCAGGATTGAAACGGGATTCAAAATAAATGAGCAGAAACGAAGACACTTTTAAAACACCAGCCATAGCGAATTAGGAAGCATAATGGGTCGTGGTGTGGAGGTGGGGAGAACACCTGGTAAGTTTTATGGTGTGTTTTCATGATCATTAAATCAAAAGATTCCTAGATTCCAATGCACTTTCTCCTTCTGAACCACAGGTTACTATATGTGAAGGGCTTCAAAGGCATAGAATAAGCACTAATATGTGCCAGCTTTTGTGGTTGAAGTGCACAAAGACACACAGATACGTCACCAACACGTTCATATATAAAAGCTTCGACAGGGCTGAGCCCCACAGCCTCACCACACTGTAATTCCAGCTCCCAAACAGTGCGCTTCCCAGGAAATCTTGGAAAATCAACATGATTTGAACTAGCAAGACCTGGAGGAAGCATGGGCTGTGGTGGTCCCCCAGATACTTGGCAGAGCAGTGGCTGTGGAAGGGCTGCTTCTCTCTGCGGTTCTACCCCGAGAGAAAAGGTGGCTCTAGACTGGATCTGTCAGTCCTGTCTCTACAGTGCTGCTCTGAAAGGGGGACATTCTGACTCAGGGCCCTTGGGAGTGGGTTCTGGGCTGGGCGTGCAAGGCTGTTCCCCTAAGGCTATGGTGAGGGGCACAGTGACCTCATAACTCATGGAACACCAGCCTGGCTAGATGTCTGTCTGTCTGTCAGTCTGCTCTTCTGTCTCTCCTTCTCCTGCCCTCATTTCTTGCCACATTCCATTGCACATGACTCCCAAAGCTCAGTTTTGATGACCTACCCTGGAAACAGGTCATCTCATCTGGTCTGCAGAACACCCACACCCAAGCCATTATTGACTCAGAAGAGCTAGTACAACCAAGCTAAAGAACTAGGAGTTGCCAAATAGTCAAGTAAAAGTAAAATGGGAGGGAAGCATTATACAGAGGGAGCACATAGAAGCCATTCCAGTCCCAGTGACTGGAACTGAAAATGCAATGAGCTGAAACATAAGTGCAGATTACTATGTGGAGAGATTCTGTGGGAAAGAAACGTGTCTGTAAAAGAGAGAGATGGGCTGAATAATAAAAGGAAGACAGTGAAGACCAAGTGGTGAGCTGGAAGATTTCATCAGAGAAGTTCTTCCAAAAGGAACTGAAAGGACAAAGAGAATAAAAGCATGAAAGGAAAGTCAAAGGCATGGCGTCTAGAGGTCCAGAGGTTGCACCATCCAACCTGCAGGATTCATAACGTATTCGAGCTTACCTTCCACTCAGCCCGTTCGCGGAGGGCTATGGAAGACAGTGAGAACCTAAAACCCATTTGCAGAGTTCCTACACAGATTGTTGTTGCTGGGTGCCAGCCAGCTGGTTCCGACACAAAGCGGAGGGTGCTACGCACAACGGAACAGAACAAAACACCATCTTGTCCTGCGCTAACCTCCTCATTGTTCCTAGGCCTGAGCCCATTGCTGCAGCCACTGTGTCAATCCATCTCGTTGAGGGCCTCCCTCTCTTTGCTGCCCCTGTACTTGACCAAGCATGGCGCCCTTCTCAAGGTCTCTCTCGACATAGCCAATGGATGTAAGACCGCGACTTGTCATGCTTGCCATTCAGGAGCATTCTGGATGTACTTCTTCCAAGACAGACTGATTTGTTCTTTCAGTAGTCTGTGGTACTTTCAATATCATTCTCTAGCACCACACTTCAAAGGCATCAATTCTTCCTCAGTGTCCAACATTTACTTGCCTATGAGGCAATTAAAAACACAATGGCTTGCGTGAGGCGCATCTTCCTCTTCAAAGTCACATCCTTATTTTCCAACATGCTAAAGAGGTCTTGTGCAGAGATTTTCCTAAAGCCATGTGTCTTTTGATCTCTTGACTGCTGCTCCCGTGAGCATCGATAGTGGATCCAAGCACATAGATTTATCCTTCATTGAATTCCTTCTGATCATAAAGCAAGGATGCAAATTACCTTGTCCTCAGGCAGAGCGCATTGGACAGTGGATTACCTCTACCCCTCTCCAGCCAACCGAGGGAGGCACAGTCTCTCTCAGGGACTTGTCTGGGTGTGTCCGTGATTAACTGTACTGGTGTCTCCTGGTCATGAGTCATGCCCTGTCAATCATGCTCTCACTGCCTGAGTTGAAAGGCCCAGGACCAATCTTGTAAGCTCTTCTATCGAACATAATGGACATCTATCTCCCAGTCATGGCCTTGTCCCCACTTCTGTAGTCCCACCTCTAACTGCTCCATTTTAATTTTAATTTGTGGCAGTTTCCTTTGTTCCCTATCTTATAGAACTAC
>NW_022111373.1:136489719-136497029 GCF_000313985.2 Echinops telfairi
TTGACACGATGGCAGTGAGTTTGTTTTTCTTTTTCTTTTCAACATCGGATGCTTGAAATCAGAACAACAGCATTGTGGATTGAAGTGTGTGCCTTCAAATATAGGTTCTAAATGCTGACCCGTATGTTTGGGGTGTAATCCTTTGAGATTGGCATGATTTTGTCACATTAATGAGGGTCTATCTCAAGGATTGTCATGTTAAAGAGGCTTGACCTATTAGTGAGGTGACTATACATTTGGACTGCTCCCAGTGGAATACACAGAATTCAAATGGACTACATCTGTGTGAAGGGATTATGGAGAAGTAAGATAGCTACAGCTAAAACCAGGCCAGTGGTCAACTGTGGAAAAGACTATTAGTTGCCCATATGTAATTTCAGGTGGTAGCTGAAGAAAATTAAAACAAGTTCATGATAGTCAAAATACAGCCTTGAGTATATCTCACCTGAATTTTGAAAATTGGGCCAATGAGCAACCTCTTGATAAACAGAGAAAAGATTGACATTATCAAGGATTTCCTTTTGCTTAACTGCACAATCAAGTCTCGTAAAGTCCACGGACATATTTCAAACATGGGCAAAAGTACTGCACAAGACTTCTTTAAAGTGTTGGAAGTCTAAGGTGTGCCAGAATCGAGTCATGGTATTTTCCGTCGCTTCATATGCACGTGGAAGTTGGACGGTGAATAGTGAAGACCACAGAAGCATTGGCGCATTTGAGTGATGGTGTTGGAGAAGAATGCTGAAGTACCACGGACCACCAGAAGAACAAACCAGTCTGTCTTGGCAAACGTAAATCCAGAATGCTCTTCACTTGCAGCGATGACGAGGAGACTGTCTCAGTACTGTGGACATGGCATCAGGAGAGCTATGTCCCTGGAAGAGAACATTATGCTTGCTAGAGTGTCAGTGAAACAGGAGGAAGCCGCTCGAGGAGTGAGATGACGACCCAAGGACTGCACCAGGAGGCTCAAACATAGCACTTGTGGGGATGGCACGAGATTGTGCTGTGTCTGGTTCTGTTGTACACAGATGAACTGAAGCTGATGCCACAGCACCCAACAACCACAGCAATATGGGAGACCTAAAATTGGTTACTGGCCAATGCCCCCTTACCACTTGTCTGTCAACAGAGGCTTGCATGCTACGGTAATACGGAATAGGATTCCATGGCAAGAAGTCTGACAATCTACTTCCAAAAATAATCTGAGAGGCGGAACTACTTCCCATGTGCCAAGGTGTTCAGGCTTTGATGGGACATTCATGGGAGAATCAGTACTGCTGCCTTTTTTCCCCCTGTTGGCCTCCTGGCTATTTAGGATTGAGGGCAAACTGGGAATGCAAGGGTGATTTGGTGTAATGCATCACAAAGCCTAAGGTATTTGGGAAAGAAACGCTTGATGTACTTTAAGGAATTCTTTTAGAACACCATTAGGAATTGGTATAAAAAGTCTCAGAACCTCCGCAGGCTCACTGCTGCTGTTTGCTTTCGCATTCCAATCGTCAAATGCCAGGTGAAGCCCCAGAGGCTGTTCCTGCCTTAGAGCAGGGGTGGCTAGTGCCCCAGACAGAGCCTGAGTCTGGAACTGTGACAATGATGGATCGGGACCTTAAGAAGCCACATCTCATGCAGGCAACCAGAAAGCCAGCCCGTAGGCTGGTGAAGCAAATCAAATCAAGGGGAACAAAGGCATCAAGAACTGTCTCCAGGCAGTTTTTGACTGATACCAAAGATTACGAGAGTCACCACCCAGAAATTTTTGTCATCACCCAACCAAATGTCTGTAAGGTCCCAACCTCTGCTTTCTACATCTTTGTTATGGAAGCCAAGAAGAGGAAGTGTCGCAGGAAGCATAGCTCATAGCTCTTTGAGATAAGTCAACGGTCAAGGTCCAAGGTGAAGTAGCTGGCAACATTCCAAGAAAGAGAGCAATAAAACTCAGAGGCCAGCCGTTCAAGAGCAACATGAAGAAGAGGTAGATGATACACGTGTGCAAGCTAAATCCTTGTTGTTAGGTACTGTTGGTCATTTCTAGCTTAAGGGGACAGAATAAATAGTACAAGGAGAGAATTATAGTACCACCGAGGAAAGCACTGTCTGCTCCCATACCAACCTCACAACCACTGCTAGGTTTGTGCCTATGGTTCAGCCACTGCGTCAGTCCACCTTGTTGAAGGTCTCCCTCTTTTTCACCGGCCCTCTCTGTTTTATCTAGCATGACGTCCTCGAAGGGCTGGTGCTTCCTGAAGACATGGCCAAAGTATGTGAGATGAAGGCTCACTATCTTTTATAAGGAGCATTCTGGCTTTACTTCTTTGAAGATGGATTGGTTTGTTTTTCTGGCAGCTGTGGTCAGCTTCATAGCCTTCTCCAACACACAATCCAACAACATCAAGTCTCCTTTTGTGGTTGTTCGATGTCATCCAGTCATTTCGACCCACAGTGACCTCACACACAACAGAACGAAACTCAGCTCAGTCCTGCGCGACCCTCACAATTGTTCCTATTCTCGAGGCTATCGGTGCAGCCGCTGGGTCACCCCATCTCAGTGAGGGCATGACTCTTTTTTGCCGCTCCTCCACTTTACCAAGCATGAAGGTGTTCTCCAGGGACTGGCCTCTCTTGACAACATGTCCAAAGTAGGTGAGCTAGTTAATTGTGCTAACCTGGCCGATAATCACATGTGGGGCTAATTGAAAAGTGGAGGGATAAATGGGTGGTGAGCCTCGCCTTTCTAGTTCTCGGGTCTCTTACTTTGTGATGGGCGCACCGGGTGCAGCTGCCTTAGCAGCTCCCTGCTTCAGCTTGCAAGATTGACTTCCTACAAGACATCGCCAAGGAGAAGCCACATGGACCTATCCTGATGCAGCCCTGGGTGCTGGAGCAGCCGTGTGGAGACCCCTGCTAGTGCTGAGATGCTTATTCGTTCACTGACTCAGCTTTCCTCCTGCAGTCGGCGTCATTGCCTCTGTTTTGTCAGGTGGAGGACTTTGTGGACTGGTGTTGGGTTAATGGGTTAATGTTGGACTTGTGGGCTTGAGTAGCATTGGGTTGGGATGTTTTCGTGATGCACGTTCTTTACATAAAACTCTCTTATACATGAGTTGCTGTGGATTTGTTTCTCTAAAGTACCCAGACTAATACATTATGGTACCTTGGGAGTGGGGTACTGGAGAAACAAATCATAAGATAGGGAGTAGGTGTTTGTTTGACCTCTCCCTCCTGGAAGTTTTCCATCTTTGTCTAGCCAGAGGTCAGATAAAGCCACACTATTTACTTGGTTGCTTTTCTGGGGAACATATGGGAAGTAGGAAAATAGAAAGTTTGTAAGTCCACTTGCTTCAGTCATTAAAATTTGATCTTTAAATGGGTGTAGGCCATATCTGTATAAAAGCTTTGAAAATATATGTCCCACCCAGTGCTTTGGAATACTAAGAAACCAATAGTCTTTGTCAATAGCTGGGAAAAATCTGGAACTATGAAGAAAACTCTCTGGGACTGAATGTTAAAGGGAGCCTGTGAGCAGGCTGAAATGCTTGGTAGGTGACCACCTGGATCTACTTGTTGAGTGGAAGTGGGAGAAATGCAGTAATAAAGAGACAGGTTGAGTTTGGCCACTGACACCTGTGGACTTGGTTTACAGGGGAAAAAGGAGAAGACGAGAGCAGGTTGAACTGGTCTAAGGCTCATGACCTAGCCTGAGGGGGCTAGGCTTGTTGAGTTGGTGAGAGCCCATGGTCTAAGGCAAGGCGGCCAATGGGCACCCTGTGGAGGCTAAGTGAGGCAGCCCAATTGAGTTGACCAGAACCCGACCAGCTGGAGATTTTTGAGCCTGTGAACTGGTGTATATTGTTGCTGACTTTATGGATGGCCTGTCCAGATTTGACTTTGCTTATGGATGCAGACTTCACAAGGTTCCAACTGGAATGAAGACTCTTCGTGTTGAAAAATATGATTGTCTTCTCTGAGAACTGGCTTGATGTAAGTGGGCAGTATATAAATTGGATACCCCAAAATTGGGGGAGATAAAGGCATGAAGTGGTTGGCTTATAAACTTTCATAGGTAGGGGAAAAAATTTACAGGATTATAGGGTTAAGGTATAGGTGTTACTTACTTGCAATTGTGAAGCTAAGATTTATATACAGGTGCCAGGTTGGCAAGGGGTGGATTGAGTTAGTTAATTGTGCCAACCTGGCCGATAATCACATGTGGGGCTAATTGAAAGGCGGAGGGATAAATGGGTGGTGAGCCTCACCTTTCTAGTTCTTGGGTTTCTTGCTTTGTGATGGTCGCACCAGGGTGCAGCTGCCTTAGCAGCTCCCTGCTTCAGCTTGCAAGATTGACTTCCTACAAGACATCGCCAAGGAGAAGCCACATGGACCTATCCTGATGCAGCCCTGGGTGCTGGAGCAGCCGTGTGGAGACCCCTGCTAGTGCTGAGATGCTTATTTGTTCACTGACTCAGCTTTCCTCCTGCAGTCGGCATCATTGCCTCTGTTTTGTCAGGTGGAGGACTTTGTGGACTGGTGTTGGGTTAATGGGTTAATGGACTTGTGGGCTTGGGCAGCATTGGGTTGGGATGTTTTCGTGATGCACTTTCTTTACATAAAACTCTCTTATACATGAGTTGCTGTGGATTTGTTTCTCTAAAGTACCTAGACTAATACAGTAGGGAAGGCAAAGTCTGTTATTTTGCCTCTAAGGAGCACTCTGGTCATACTTCTTCCAAGACAGATGGGTTTGTCCTTTTAGTAGTGCTCAGCACTTTCAATATCATGTCACCTTGATAAATAAGTGTAGGGGTAGAGGCTAGCAATCAGATTACAGCCTGATAATACCTCTTTATGGGCGTGGCCTTCGCATGAGGATTCTGGAAGCTTCCTCTTTTTCTCCTTGGAGGTGGGCCACACACTCTGATTCACCTTCTTATTGAAGAGTCACTCTTGGAGAGCCACACTTGGAGAGCTGAAGGAACCATGTGGAGACTCTGGCCAATGCTGAGATGCTTCTACCACCACTGGATTCACAAGACTTTTCACTCACCAGCTGTGGGTTTCCTGCATTGTGCATCATTGCATGTACTGTGTGGGTCTAAAGAGATATTTATGGAGTAGTATAAGACGTATGGGCTAATATCGGACTTATGGACTTAAGCTAGATGGGCTGGGATGTTTTCTTAATATACAATTGCTCTTTGATATAAAGCACTCTCTTACACATATATGAATGCCCCTGGATTTGTTTCTATCATCAACCCGGCCTAACACAGCCTCCTTATTCATTGTCAGGCTTTCCCAAGTCACAAGCAGATGTATCAAAAACAAAGGCCAGCCCAGCCTGAAGATCAGTCAGAATGACACTAGAAACGCTCCTGTGAAATTGACAATGTGATGATCTGAAAAGGAGGGTCTTCTCAGTGGTGGGGTTCGTCTGTGGTGTTTTCAAAGAGTAACTGCACCTTCATTAGTAATGTTTTTATCATTTTAAAACTTCATATTGTTTGACCAATTTGATCTAATTTAGCAATTTTTAATTAGGAAATAATGAGAAAAATACAAAGATAAATGTCTTTGCTAATTCTCACTCAAACATTATTGATAACAGCCTGTCCCCCTCTCTTCTTTACCATTATCATCCCAAAAAAGGACATAAAAACAAAGAAAATAGGGGATTATCAAAATAAGTGAATGAGACATCCATGGCATAGAATTATATCACAGCATCATAAAGTGTATTCTAGAAGGACAGAAGAAAATGATCAAGGTACAATGTACACGTAGAGAAATAGGACTTTCTTAAGCATAATCTAAGCCAAAGCCATTGTCTCTGGGGCCCTATAGAACCTGGTAGGGTTTCCAAGGCTGTACATCTTCATCGAAGTAGACTGTCCTGTAACGTGACTAGTGGGTTCAAACCACTGACATTTTGGTTAATAGCCAAGCACCTATTGCCAGGACTCCTTCAGGATTCCCTTGGCAAGGCCTCCTTTGGAAGGACTAGTTAAGGAATGAGATCTTTTTGATAGATGAGTATACATTCCTGATGACTGGTTTGTTCCTTCTGCACAAGGGTCCCTTAGTCTGCAAAACAGCACTACAGCAACCAAGCCATCAAACGAACTAAACCCTCAACCCACTGGCACGCAGTCCATTCTGACTCATAACTCTCAAAAACGCATTGCCATCGAGTCACTTTCTGACTCACAGTCGCCCTATAACCAAAAGCCAAACTCACTGCCACTGAGGCCGTGCCAACTGGTAAAACTGCCCCTGTGAGTTCCCGAGACTGTAACTCTTCATGGGAGTAGAAAACTCCAATTTTCTTCTTGGGAGAAGCTGGTGGTTTTGAACTGCCCAACTCTTAACCAGGGTACCACCGTTTGTAAGGAAAATCCTAACAGGGAATGTAAACTTTTGGAAAAGAACCCCAATGCATTGCCTCACCGCATATACTTCCTCATTCCCGGAACTCACCCATTCCTCAACCCCCTTCCTCCTTTACTAAGGAGCTATGTGCACTAGACATCCCTGCCCATCCTGCTTCTGTGACCTCGATCGCTTCTGTGATCTTACTCTTGCAGATAAAGTATAAAAGCTACACCCACGCAACATTCAGGGCCCCGATCTTCCGGAACAGAATGCTAGTCCCTCACGGTCGCCGGCTAATCAATTCTTCCTGTTATAAGTTCTCCAAGAGTGCCGCCTGGCCATTCCTGAGTCACAGCTTGGCCGGTACACTTTAGTGACCCTATATGACAGAGCAGAATTGCTCCGTAGGATTTCCGGGGCTGTAAATCTATGGGAGCAGGGTGCCTTAACACTTAAGGCCCGGTGCCACCGGGATCCACAGCAACTGCCTTCTCACTGCCACCCCGTCCTTTGGACTCCCAGAAACCCTCTCGAGCAGAGCAGAGGTGCCCCGATGGGTTTCGGAGAGGGCAACAAGGGCAGGTTGAAAGGAATCTTTATTCTGCGAAAGATGTCCTTGATTCTAGTCAGTTCCCTCTTAGAGGAGTTAGTCAGCCTCCTTGCCCTGCCACAGCCCCCAGCCCCTTCCTACACTGAATCCCATCACAAAACGGATCTCACTCCAGTTGAACTCTGACTAGGAGCCGAGGGAGGGGATCATTGGAGAGGGCTCCTTCTGGACCTTCCAAAGACACATCTACAAAACCAAAGAGCGCATGCGCAAAACCAAACCTTTTCTACAAACTGGCTGTTTTCTCCCAGGTGCCAAAACCCCCTCCTGGGGAGGGGCTGCTGGGGTGGAGAGAAAAGCAACTGAGTTAGTTAATTGTGCCAGCCTGGCC
>NW_022111373.1:136500154-136517743 GCF_000313985.2 Echinops telfairi
AAGACTCTCTTATACATGAGTCGCTGTGGATTTGGTTCTCCAAAGTACCTAGACTAATACAGCGACTTTGCTACAAATGTACATATTTGTCATTTAAGAGGACGACCCTCACCTCTTAGAGAAGATGGATCCTCACAATGGCTACAACAATGGGCTCAAACACAGCAATTCTTGTGGTGAGCACAGCACTCTGTAAGCTAGCGCTGAACCGCCCCTTTGACTTTCTGAGATTGGAAATCTCTTCTCCTTTGCAACAGCAGGCGGCTGCAACTGCTAACCTGGTCATTCCCACACCGGGGCTCCTTTAGGATGGCACCGGACCCGGCAGTGTGTCCTTCTGTTGTACACGGCAGTGTGTCCTTCTGTTGTACACAGGGTCAGAACAGATTCGAGAGCACCTGACGACATCAGAATGTAGGATCTGCTGACATTTTCTTTTCTCTCTTTGTTTTCTCCAGATCTCAAAATTTCCAGACCTGACATACATAAAATGATAACGCTGGAAAATGCAGCCTGTGTCGCACTGGATTTTTCCCCCTGTCCATCTAAGATCCATCCATGGTCGCTTTGATGACAGGGCAGTTCCTCCTCTGCGTGAGCGTTTGCTGTCAAACCATTTTGGGATGAGGGCATTTCCCTATAAGAGCTTTGATATTTTTTAAAAGCCCATCACTAACTCTTCTATAAATAGCCGTCATCTTCATCACTAGCTTCACTCTTTTTTTGCTACTTGATTCGTGGATTTGCATCCGCAGAAGTTGTGAAGGCGCTGAAGCCCTGGTGTCACAGTGGCTATGTGTTGGGCTGCAATCTGAAAGGTTGGCAGCTTGGAAACTGCCAGCAATGGCATGGGAGAAAGATGGCCCCATCCCTCTTTGTGCCCACCTTCACTTTATTCGAAAAAATAGCACAGGGGGACACCAGCACCATGCAGATGGCAGTCCAGGGGTCACAGCAGCCCCTCTCATCCTCAGATGGAGAGCTCTACTTTGTGGAAGCCTGAGCACCTTTGGAAACTTGACCTGGGATCTGGACACCTGTGGGAGCTTCACTTGGAGTATGGACATCTTTGGGAGCTTGAGCTTGAGTGGAGCACTTGGCTGGAGCGGCAGCCTTGCTTTGTGCTTTGCATTTGACCTTTGGTCAACAGGGCCTCAGACTCTTGGTGATACCTGCTTGCCAAGCTTGGGATGGGCAATGTAGGCCAGTTGATTGAGCTTGTGGTTGACGCCCACTTGGATTTTAGCCTTGACCTCCTGGAACTTCACAAGAACCTTGATAGTCTCTGCACCAGCATCCACGGCCTTGGCGTTGTTGGCCTGTCCTTCTTCAGGCCCTTCTTGTTGTGCATCTAGGTGAGGTGCATGTTCCTCAGGAACTTGGGGTCCACCTCCTAAGAGATTCATATTGTTGTGATCAGGGTTTCCTGATTCCATGTCTGTGCCATTTGGGGGATTGTTTGTGCGTGGTGTGGTTCTTGCATTTGGCCATGCCTGCACCAATACCTGCTGCTCCTGGAGCACCAGGGATTGGAAGAGGAGATGGGATTTCCTACTCTCGTGAACAGCTACAGTCTTAGAAACTCACAGAGGCATTTCTGTCCCATCCATAGGGTCACTATCAATGAACACCAACTCAACGGCGGTGGATTTGGTTTGAGTGTTTGGTTTTGTAAAGGCGTGTCCCTCTGGGGAGACATTAAATTACTATGGGCTTATACTTTTAAGATTTAATTTTTGGCTCTCGTAAAGCTAATCTTGAAACCCAAATACCCTCCTAAATCAGTGGGCTGTGTGTTCACAGGACACTGAAACTCACTCCCATCCAGCTGATTATGACTCAGAGCAAACAACCCCCTAGGTCAGGCTCGAACTGCCCCAGTGGGTTTCTGAGACTATAACTGTTTATGAGGGTAGAAAGCCTCATCTTTTGTTCCCATGGAGCGGCTGGTGGTTTCAAACAGCTGAACTTGCAGTTAGTAGCCCAACATTAACGGCAGAGCATTGAAGCAGGTGGAAATTAAGCTGGAGAAGATTCCCATCAGCTTGTTCGGGGTTACCATCTATATATGGATGCTTTTGTCTATTTGAAGTCACTTTTTACTTTAAATATGTTTTTGTCTGATGGCTGCTGTGGTGAGGTACCACTGAGTCAGCTCCAACCCATAGCAACTCGATGCACAACAGAATGGTTGTGCTGCGCCGTCCTCACAATGGTTCCTATGCCTGAGCCCATTGATGCAGCCTCTGTGTCGATCCATCTTGCCCAAGGTCTTCCTCTTTTTCTCTGCCCCTCCACTTTACCAAGCACGATGTCCTTCTCCAGGGGCCGTTCTCTCCCCATAACACGTCCAAAGCATATGAGACAAGGTGTCGTCATTCTCACTGTATGTCTTTCAAGACAGATTTGGTTTTCTGACATCCACGATGCTTTCAAGGTTGTTTGCCAACCTTGAAACACCAAACTTCAAATGCATCAGCTCGTCTTCAGTCCTCCTTATTCAATGTCCAGCTTTCGCATGCAGACGAGGTGAATGAAAAGACCATGGCTTGGCTCAGGTGTGCTTTAGTCCTCAAAATGACCTCCTTGCTTTTCAACACTTTAAAGAGGTCTCGGGTACCAGATTTGTCCAATGCAATGTGTCCGTTAGTCTCCCGACTGCTGCTTCCACGAGCCTTAGTTGTGGATCCACGCAAAATGGAATCCGTGACAACTTCAACCTTTTCTCCATTTCTCATGATGGTGTCTCCAGCGCAGTTGGGAGGAGTTTTGCTTCCTTTACGTTGATAATTTGGCCAGCCACCTACCTTGGCAGCCACGAGGCTTTCAGAGATTTGAATTAGGAGATAATAATTTGACGACATTAGCGCCTCACTTATTGACTATCTCCTTATCCAAAATTTCCTATTTATAACAGTGGCAAAAGAAAAGTGGGCCGCCCAACTATTTTACATATTAATGATGTATGCTTGACAACAGCGAATGACAAGTTACTAAGCGAGAGTCATGCTGATTGTGATGGCCAAGCTGATATGCCAACGTCGCTGGGCCTTCGTGCTCAGAGGTTAGGCAATGATCTAATGAGGTAGTGTGTGTTGTGATCGCATGTGGTCATTTTCCATTTCTGCATAGGAAGGTGCTTCAAAAAGTCCATGGAATCATTCCAGTATCTTTTTGTTCCATTTCCTATGAGCGTTGTAAAGCAGCCTTTTCATGCCGATTTTTGCATAACGATCTGTGTTTGGAGCCTGACCGTGCAGAGAAGTTTGGAGTGAGAGGATCTTTCTCTAGCAGGATAACACAAATTGACATCACTGCGGAGCTCTTCCTGGCAGGCTTTTGCACTTTAGGTTGGGCATTTAATGGTAAATATTGGATGCTGTGACTAGGCAAAAGCTTACAATCAAAATAAGTCCTGTGTTATCAAGTTTCCTATTTATCCTTCTTGGCAGAGTTTATCATTTCTCTGGGAGCAACTTGTTGTCGTTAGGTGTTGTTGAAGGATCCTATGCGTAACAGATCGAAACGCTGCCCCGCCCTGTGCCAGCCTCACAATGGTTGACGTGTTTCAGCCCAGGGTTGCAGTCACCGTGTGAATTCATTGCTTTGCGGGTCTTCTCCTATTTTCACGGACTCTCTACCTTACCAATCATGATGTCTTTTGCCAAGAACTGGTCTCTTCAGACGACAGGTCCCACTTCTAAGAAACATTCTGGTTGTCCTTCTTCCAAGACAAGAGTTGTTTGTCATGCTGGCAGTTTATGGTATCTAAAGCATCATTTGTGCAACTTAAAACTTTCAAAATATCTTTTGCAGCAGATTTGCCCAAGGCAATCCATCATTGGTTTTCCTGACTACTGTTTCTATGAGAGTTGATTGTAAGGGCAAGTCAAATGAAATCCTTGACAGGGTCAATATGGTTTCCATGCGTCACAATGTTGCTTACTGGTCAAATCGTATGGATTTTTGTTTTCTTGATGTTGAGGTTTAATCCATACTGAAGGCTGTAGGCTTTGATCTTTACAATAAATGCTTCAAGTACTTCTTGTATTCAGCAAGCAAAGTCAGTCGTGCCACTGGTGATGAGTCTTCCTTCAAGCTTGATGCCACATTCTTCCTCATATAGTCCAGCATCTTGCATTATTTGCTCAGCAGGCAGATTGAATGATGCAACCCTATGACAGTTTTTTTGTGTGCGAACCTGGCTCCCATAGGAACATGTAGGCGGAGTTTAGCCTGTCGATCAGGTTGCAGCTTGATTTGGAGGGCTGTCGAGATACAGGGCTCTTTGAGGCTGGCCTCTTCCTCTTCTTCCCTGGAGGCGGATCATGCTCTTACTTTGCTTCATCTTCCTGTTGGCGCCCCACAGAACTGAGACCTGCCAGAGCCTTGTGAGGCAGCCACCTTCATTGGATCCACACAACTTTGCACCCACCAGCCTGTGATCGTCCTGCATTCTGCATCATGGCATGTGGCAGTATGCGTCTGAAGATGGACTTATGGACTACTATCGGCTCTGTGGGCCAATATTGGCCCTATGGACTTTATCTGGACTAATCTAGGATGCTTTCTTGATATACAATTACTTCTTGATATAAAGCTCTCTCTTACACATCTATGAGTGCCACTGAATTTGTTTCACTAGTCAACCTGACCTATCACAAACCCTGACTTTTTTTTCCCTGCTTTTAAACCATGTTGGATCCACTTGTCCTATTTGAACAACTACCACTTTGGTCTCTATATGGTTCTGCGGGAGCACAATGAAAGGTCCCGAAATTCCCATTCTTGTCCATAAATTTTTATGATCCACAAAGCTGAAGACTTCTTTCACAGCCAAAAAAACACAAGTAACCATCTTTCTGGTATGTCTGCTTTCAGTCAAGACCCATGTGATGTTAGCAACAATATCATCCCATATTCTAAGACTTTTCTGAATCTGCTTTGAATTTTGGGCAGTTCTCTGTTGATGTAGTGCTCCAACCATTTTTTTCAAGTTCTCTCTAGCCTAACTTTATGTGAATGTTATATTAATACAATTCTTTAATAACTTCCATATTGTTTGATCACCTTTATTTTGAATGGGCACAAATAATGGAGATCTTTGATCAGCCAGGGAGCTGTCTTCCAAATATCTTGGCATATACAAAGGAGCACTTCCAGCATCGCATGGTCAATTCATGGAGTCATGGAGTCAATAAGGTAAACACTACTCTACTTGTGCCTACTTACTAATATGCAGTGAACAATTTCATGTTTCCACCACTGGAATTCCAAACAGAATCACTGATTCTGTTTCTAGGTATAGCTGGCATCTGTCTCTCTCCCAACCCTGTATCACTTCCCTACAAATCAAAACCTCTTTCCAAATTTACAATCCCTGACAGGGATGGAGTACCTGGAAGCCAGGTATGCATGGGCTCATATGTGCTTATACTTGTGCTTACATAATAATCCACAGGGAGCTGGTTCACATATCTTTCACAAGGGTAGTGAAACTCATGCAACTTGTTCCCTACGGGCTAGTAAAGAAGCACAAGTGAACCCAGGTGCACCTAGGTAATTGGGCAATATGCTTTGGCTTAGAGCCGTGTCTTTTGCCCATGTCTTTGGTGCACTTTGGTCTTCTTCCTTTAATACCATTGGTTCTTGATATTATGCTACTTCCTGAAAGGGACGAATGTTAACCAGTACTTTTTGGGTACAGGAATTGTATGTATTCCTTCCATTTTCTTTTGATGATTCCATGTTGTCCAATTTTTCGCCCATAAGCTTTTTCAGTATTGCAACTTGAGGTTTGAATTTTCCCTCTATTCTTTCAGTTTGAGAAATGCTGAGACTGTTCTTCCCTTTCGTTTTTCTAACTCCAGGTCTTTGCACATTTCATCATAGATACTTTACCTCTCTGAGTAGCCCGTTGAAAATGTCTCCTCAGCTCTTTTACTTCATCATTTCTTCCTTTTGCTTTAGTTATATTCAAGGGCTCTTTTGCTATGCATTTTGGTCTCTTGTTTCTTTCCAGTCTTTTTAATAACATTTGGCTTTCTTTGTGTGTGATGTCGTTGAGGCCATCCCAGGGCTTGTGTGGTCTTCTGGCAGTAGAGTTCAACGAGCACACCTGGATTTGAGATTGTCTCTAGATTCAGATGATGTACACTCAAGGTCATCCTTTAGTGCTCTTGGATTTGTTTGCATTTGCTTCCGCCTCAAGTTGAATTTGCATATGAGGAATTGGTAGTCTGTTTCACAGTCAACCTCTGCCATTGTACATTAGCTCTTTCCATACGTATAGTTGATTTGATTCCTGTGTATTCTATCTCATCAGGTCCATGTCTATAGTAGCCATTTATGTTGATGAGAAAGGATATTTGTGATATATCATTGGTCTTGAAAAATTCTATGATGTGACCTCCAGCCCTATTTCTTTCAATAGGGTTTTATGTTCTAACTATCCATCCTTCTGTTGCCAATTTTCACATTTCAATCACCAGTAATTATCAATACATCTTGATTGCATATCTGATCAATTATAGACAGTACAAGTTTGTAGAAATTTTTGGCTCATCTTCGGCATCAGTGGTTGGTGCGTAAATTTGGATAATAGTCAAGTTTATTTGTCTTCCTTGTAGGGGCATGGATGTCATCCTATCACAGCAGTGTGTTTCAGAACAGATCTTGAAATGTGCTCTTTGATGATAAACATTGTCTTAGTCTGGATAGACTAGAGAAACAAATCCACAGACATACATATGTGTATAAGGGAGAGGTTTATATACAAGAGCAATTGAACATTGAGAAAACATCCCAGCTCAGTCCAGATCAAGTCCATAAGTCCAACATTAGCCCATATGTCCAACAGCAATCCATAAAGTTGTCTTCAGACTCACGAAACACATGCAATGATGCTGAATGCAGGATGATCACAGGCCAGTGGGTAGAAAGTCTTTGGATCCAGAGGCGTTATAAGCATCTCAACGCTGGCAGGGGTCTCTTATGTGGCTTCTCTGGCTTCAGAGGTCTTGTCAGCTGCCATGTGTCCCAGGGAGTAGCAGAGAGAGAAGTGTCTTCCGCCTCCAAAGAGGAAGTATCAGATTTCACAGAATTCTCAGGAGAAGGCCATGCCCACACATAAGTCTCATTGGCTATCTCCAGATTGACAGCCTAGACTCCACCCCTACACTCTTAATCCCTAAATTGATACCAGATTAGGTGACTACCACAAATAAGATGTCATTCCACGTTGGCATTCCCAGTGTCTGGGTTGGATCATTTAATGCCCGCTTGAAAGTGCCTCCTGGAGAGTGTGGTCTTTTTATAACAGGGGGAGGTTGGAAGGACTGGGAACCTCCCTTCCTCTCTGCCCCTTTGCATTCCTGCTTGCTTGGACTGTGCCATTGACACTGAGAGCTGCCAGTGTGCCCTGCCATGTTTCAACCAAATTTGGATCCATGGGACCCTGCACCCACTGGCCCGTGATCTTCCTGCCTCCCACCTCCTAGTCTGACGAGTGACTCATGGACTTCAGTTGGGCTGTACTGGGATGCTTTCTTGAGTTATAACTTCTTGATATAAAGTTCTCTGTCATACATAGATGAGTGCCACTGGATTGGTTTTTCAGGCCTTACATACCTGAGGTAGTTAGTTTATTGTGCCAACCTGGCTGATAAACACATGTGGGGTTAATTGAAGGGCGGAGGGATAAATGGCTCGGTGAGCCTCACCTTTCTAGTTCTCCGGTCTCTTGCTTTGTGATGGTCGCACCAGGGTGCAGCTGCCTTAGCAGTTCCCTGCTTCAGCTTGCAAGGCTGACTTCCTGTAAGACATCCCCAAGGAGAAGCCACATGGATCTACCCTGATGCAGCCCTGGGTGCTGGAGCAGCCTTGTGGAGACCCCGGCCAGTGCAGAGATGCTTACACATTCACTGACTCGGCTTTGCTCATCAGTCGGCATCATAGCATGTGTTTTGTGAGATGGAGGAGGACTTTGTGGATTGGTGTTGGACATATCGGTTAATGGGTTAATGTTGGACTTGTGGGCTTGGGCAGCCCTGGGTTGGGATGTTTTCTTGATGTGCACTTAACCTTTATATAAAACTCTCTCTTATACATGAGTTTCTGTGGATTTGTTTCTCTAAAGTGCTCAGACTAATAGAATACCCAATATTAGTAGACCATATCACTGTTTCATTAGAAATGGTCATTGCCAATCCATTTCAATTCACTCATTCCTAGGATATAGATTGTTATGCAGTCATATTATTTTGACATCTAATTTTCCTTGTTTAAGTCTCCGTTAATTCCAAGTTCTGATTATTAATGTATATTTATAGCCGTTTCTTCTCATTTTCAGTCATGCCCATCAGCAAATGAAGCCTTGAAAGCTTGGCTCTATCCATGTCCTTCAGGTTGGCTCTGCTTTGAGGAGGAAGCTCTTCCCTACTCATTTTTGAGTGTCTTTGAACCTGAGGGCCTCAACTTCTGTCATTATATTCCACTGCTCTGCATAAGTTTCTCCTTGGCCAGTATTTTCAGAAGTAGATCTCTAGGCCCTTTTTTCCCTCTGTTCTTTGTCTGGAAGCTATGATGAAACCTACCCTTGGTGATTGCGGTAGTTATAAAATAGTTTGTCAATTTGAGAAGATTAAGATGAAAGGTGGTGGAGTCTAGCCTGTCAAGCAGGTCATAGTCAATGAGGCCTCTGTGTGGCTTTCTCCTGAGCATTCTGGGAACTCCTGTTTTCCCCCTTGGAGGTGGGAGACACACTCTCTCTAGGCTCACTACCTGGGAGACATTGCAGCTGACAAGACATGTGAAATTCTGCTAATACCCAGAACTGGAGGAGCCATGTGGAGACCCCTGCCAGTGTTGAGATGCTTACAATGCCACTGGATCCACCAGACTTCCCACCCACTGACCTGTGATCTTCCTGTATTTGGTGTCATTACATGTGTTTCATGAGTCTGAAGAGGACTTTAAAGGTTGGTATTGGACATATGGGCCAATATTGGACTCATGGACTTGATCTGGACCGGGCTGGGCTCTTTTCTTAATGTATAGTTACTCTTTATATAAAACTCTTTCTTATACCCATATGGGTGTCAATGGACTTGTTTCTCTAGTCTACCCAGATTAACACAGTAACCCTTCAGGTTGTTGAAATAATGGTGGAATAGCTTCCAGCATTATAGCAACACACAAGCCATTGCAGTACGACAAACTGACAGATGAGTGGAGCTTCTTGGGAAGACTTGTGCTATTATTCAGAGTAGGGTCTGTTCACTATAGCACAGCTAACATTTTCTCCGGAATCCTGTGGCTCTCCAGTTCCTTTTGACACATGGGGATTCCATTCCTCAGTTTTCAATGGCCAAGTTTTCAGAATTATGTCCCCAGGCCTTTCTTTTGAGTCATCTTGGATGGACTCAAACCTCCCACTATTTGGCTAGTAGCCAAGCACGGCTTAACATTTGTGACACCCTTTTCTCAGATGGCTGTCTGGTACATGGTCAGTTGTTTACCATCCACACACACTGCTCTGTTAATGATGTCCCGAATGTCCCCTAGGGCAAGGTTGCCCCCAGTTCAGAACCACAATCTCAGGGCGACTTTCAGGCTGTGTCACTACCTTACTATTTTCAGTCATGATTTATAAATGCACGGTTGTTTCTTTTTTTTGGAAACATTAAAGTGAATAGGCTTTTACACCAGGATTATTATTATTATTTTCTTCTTCAGACAATAAACAGACAAGTGCTTAGGAAATGTCACACTTTCTCAACTCAATAGCTCTCTAGTCCCGTTCTTTTCTTTCTGCCAGTGGCATAAAAAAACAATTTGGGAAAATTGTTGGTAGTGTGACACTTCTTGGTATCCATCCATCTAAGGAGGTCAGGCTTGTAACACCCTGTGTCCTCTCTCCCAGGCATCCACAATCCTAACTGTCTGATCCTCTGGAACAGACCTGGGTAAGCAGCAGGCAGTCCAGTTTACCTCTGAAGGCCCCTTTAACATCTTCAACTTCCATTCTGGTTCTTTTCCTACCACACGATGCCTATAGTTCTCAATCACATCTCCGCTGGCAGATAGTCTTTGTTTTGTGCCAAGGTACTCTCCCCAAGCCCCAGTTTCTTGCTCTGTAACCTTACGACATTAACATACCTCTTGCAGAGTTGCCGTGCTGAGCCTATGGGATTGGGAGATGGAGCAGTACCATTGGCTTCCCAGTTTGAGGAGACCAGTTGAGGAGCAGTGTTTCTAAGGACCAATGGCTGTGTCCTTACTGTTAGTGGAGCTCATTGTGTTTAGCCTATTAACTTCCCTAAGAAACCCCCTTAAGGGTAAGTATTGTCTTTTGAGTTCTGTGTGGCTGTTGCAACGAATTACTAAGCTCTGAAGAGAAGTAGAGTGCAGAGGGAGGATTGATTGCTCTCTGAGTAAGTATCGAAGGGTGGAGACGCAAGTCTGACCCCATCCTGGTGACAACAGGGAAGTCAGCGGAGGTGCGATAGGCCTTCCTGTACCTTTTACGAAGGTAGCTAGGTGCTGTCCAGTTCTTCAGACTTAAGGACTCTAAGTATTTATTAGACACTGACTGTGTGCCATATTACATACTGAGGATACAGCACTGAACCAAACTCTTGCCTCAGATTATTTGATTTCTACGGCTAACAGCTCTTTCAAAAGAATGCTTTTCCAAATATTTACTTTCTTGTCCTGTTGGAGGAAGTCCTCCAGTTGGTCTTGGCCATTTCCATGGTGGTTGGCTACTATAGCATGCTGGTTATCACATTGGTCCCAGGTGGAAAATGAGGCTGAATGAGACCCATTGTAATGTTGATGAACCACTTTAAACTCCAAGTGGCTCTCCTGCTGCGAATTGATAGCAGTGAGTTGGTTTGGTTTTGAGTAGCTGAGTTAGTTTATTGTGCCAACCTGGCTGATAAACACATGTGGGGTTAATTGAAGGGCGGAGGGATAAACGGCTCAGTGAGCCTCACCTTTCTCATTCTCAGGTCTCTTGCTTTCTGATGGTCAGACCAGGGTGCAGCTGCCTTAGCCAGTTCCCTGCTTCAGCTGGCAAGGCTCACTTCCTGCAAGATATCCTGAAGAGAAGCCACATGGACTTACCCAGATGCAGCCCTGGGTGCTGGAGCATCCATGTGGAGACCCTGCCAGCGCTGAGATGCTTACACGTTCACTGATTTGGTTTTCCTCCTGCAGTCGGTGTCATAGTGTGTGTTTTGTGAGATGGAGGAGGACTTTGTGGATTGGTGTCAGACATATGGGTTAATATTGGACTTGTGGGTTTGAGCAGCACTGGGTTGGGACGTTTTCTTGATGTGCACTTAACCTTTATATAAAACTCTCTCTTATACATAAGTTTCTGTGGATTTGTTGCTCTAAAATACCCAGACTAATACAGTAGCCTATCGGGTTACATATTGGGCTGTTAACCACAAGGTTGGCTGTTTGAAGTTACCAGCTGCTTCATAAAAAGAAGAGGCTTTCTAATCCTGTAAAGATCTATAGCATCAAAAACCCACACAGGGGCAGTTCTACTCTGTCCCATAGAGTCACCATGAGTCAGAATGGATTCAAAGGCAGAGTAGTGTAGTGGTTAATCATTGGACTGATCATCACAAGGTCAGCTGTTTGAAACCACCAGCTACCCAGAGGGGGAAAGATGAGGCTGTCTCCTGCTGTGAAAATGTAAAGCTGTCCAAAGGGGGCTCTACTCCACCCTATCGGGTTGCTCTGTGTCGGGATTGACTTGATGGCACTGAGAGAGAGCTATATGTTATCATTTACATCATGAGATGAGTTTTGATAAATATAAATTTATAAATACTTATAAACATATTTAATAAAAATATACATTTATTAAAACATTTCTATCATTAAAAAAAGTCATGTTGGCTCTTTGTCAGCACCAGGCAACAATTGATCTACCTTAAGAAACATAGTTTAGTTTAGACTGTTCCAGAACTGCAGATAAATGGACTCATGCATTATACACTTTTTAATTGTGTCTTCTTTTACTCTTTTACAAAGAATTATGTTTGGAAATCCATTCAGGTTGTTTTGGGTATCAGGAATTTGTTCCTCTTTATTTCTGAGCAGTGTTCCATAGTTTAACGCACCACGATTGCATATCCAGCCAACCATTGATGGACATGTGAATTGTTTTCAGATTGGGGCTATTGTGAATAAAGCTGTTATGAACATTCTCATATGTTGTTGTTAAAATATATATGTTTCATTTCTCTTTGTTAACCCCTTTGGGTTTCTGCAATTTTAAATCTCTATGGGAGTAGAGCCCCTCCTTTGAAGGACTCAAACAGTTGACTGTGGATGGCAGTTCAATGCCCACTACATCACCAGGGCTCCTCTTGACAATTACCTGGAAGTAGAATTGATGAGTCATATGTTAAGTATATACTGCTTGTCTGTCAATTTGCTGTACTATGGTGGCTTGATTTTTGTTGTAATGGTGGAAGGCACGCTACCAGATGTAATCAGGGTCTCATCTGGTGGACAAGAATCAGTGGAGCCTCCAGACGAAGACAGATTAGAAAGAAGGACGTGGTGATGTACTTCCAAAATAATTAGCCAGAGGAAACATAGTCGTGGGGCATTGTCTGATAGCGTGCCAGGAGATGAACTCCTCGGGTTGGAGGGTACTCACAATCTCACCTGGGAAGAGCTCCCTCCTCAAAGTAGAATCAACTTCATGTGGATGTTAGAGTAAAGCTTTGGGGATGCTCATTTGCTGAGAAGGAACAGCTGCATGAAAGGACCACGGCCACTTGCGTGAGAAGGAAGAGGTGCAAACATTCGTAAACAACCAGAATATGAAATGCACGGAGGATGAAACAAGGTGTAGTAGTGACATAATTTCACGTGAACTTGAAGATGTAAAAGTGGTTGGGTGGAGTCTATCCTGCCAACCAGGTCACAGCCTGATGGTGCCTCCTTGTGGGCATGACCTTCTCGTGAGGAGGGTCCGGGGAACCTCCCCCCTCTCTTGCCTTCGCCATCTTGCTGGCGAGCCACACGAGGACCGGCCAGAGCCCTGGAGATGCATTCACCGCCAGTGGATCCACGGGACTTTGCACCCACAGACCTGATATTCTGCATTCTGTATCATTGCATATGACTTCGTAAGTCTGAAGAGGGACTTACGGACTAGTCTTGGGTTTATGGACTTGAGTTGGACTGGGCTGGGATGTTCTCTTATATACAATTACTTCTTGATATAAAGCTATTTCTTACACAAATGTGAGTGTCACTAGATTTCTTTCTGTCGTCAACCCGGCCTAACACACAAGGAGCATCAGAAGTTGTCAAAAATGAAACGGAGCCCAGATGGCCATCACAGGCATTAGTGACCCGCAATAGACTGCTCTTGGCCATTTTGAGTTAGACAGTCACATGGTCTACTATGGCAGGCATGACAGATGGAAGACGAAGAGCATCACTTCCATTGTCAAAGACCACAAACATTCATGAGCTATCCTGAAGAGCAAGGCTGTCAGCGATAGAATATCCATACCCAAGCTAGAAAGCCAATTCCTTCCACTATCCCTCAAGCTGCTTGCTCTCTCTTTCACAACCATGCGGTTGATTGACTCATAGTGGCTCTATAGGAGAGGGTAGAACTGCCCCTGGAGGGTTCCATGACTGCAACTCTTTACAGGAATAGAAAGCCTGGTCTTTCTCCTTCCTTCAAACTTTGGCCACTAAAGCCCAAAGTGAAGAAACTGAGGATGGCTACCAATTCAGCAGTCGGCCATTGATCAAACATGCAATAAAGATACACTGATAATTACTAGTAACTGAAATGCTCGACTTGGAGACAAAAAAGAAGGATGCTGTAAGCTGAGGGCTCGTTTGCACGTGCATGGTGGGTATGACGGGACACCACTTCAGTTCTAGAGCAAAGCTGCACTTTACAGTCTGTACTAACAAGCCACAGTTCACTGTCCTCCTGATAAACCACCCTCTGCCACCCAACATCGGCTGGGTGCTCCATAACACTGCCTCTTAAACCTCAATGCTTTCCTCAGATATTTGAACTCACCAACTGTGTATTGTATGCTGCGGGTTAGGTGTTAGGTTGGTAACCAAAGGTTGGTAGTTCAAACTCACCAGCCCCACAAGAGAAAGATGAGGCTTTCTATTCCCATACAGCTTTCGTTTCAGAAACCCTCAGGGCAGTTCTACTCTGTCCTATGGGGTTGCTATGAGTCGGAATCAACTCAGTGGCAGTGAGATTTTGAATATGAGCTGGAAGCCACTTCATGGCAGTGAGTTCTGTTTTTGTCTGATCCTGTATTGCTATCGGGGTCCCAGAGACACATTAGTGACTCCCACTGGCCACTTTCAGAATACCTTCAAAAGCCCGACTTAAAGGAATTGAAAAGCACACCTCAAGAGCTCCCAGGTTAAATCTTCTGCTGTTTGGAGGAGCGTATTAAAGCCAACACACCAAATAAAACTAAGGGACATTCTAAAACCATGCTGGCCCCGTGTCATCTGGATTATTTTCCATCCAGCATCCCCAGGTAACTCCAGGGACCTGGTCATCAGGAAAATTCAACAAGGGCCTACAGGTATCTGTTACTATCACTACAGACTTTGGGGGAATATACTTAACAGGGTTTCTTGCATCTCTCCAGTATCCTCGGACTCAATTCCTGGTATCTAAAGGGTTTACATTCTCTTTTATTTTTTTCCATTAAAAAAATCATTTTATTGGGGGCTCTTACAACTTATTACAATCCATGTATCAATTGTATCCGACATATTAGTACATATATTCCATCATTCTTTTCTAGACATTTACTTCCCATTGAGTCCTTGGGATCAGCTCCTCTTCCCCCCGCCCCCTCCCTTCACCCTCCTCACCTGGGTTTACACTCTCATAATGAAATGCCCCTTTTATTTCTCTCTGTCTCTCTCTCTTTGTGTGTGTGTGTATGTGTGAAGGAACCCCCAAGTGCTCACGCTCTCAACTGCTAACCGAAGGTCAGTGGTTGGCACCGACCAGCTGCTCTACAGGAGAAATATGTAGCAGTTGCTTCTAAAAAAAGAGTATAGACTTAGAAACTCCACAGGGACTTGTCTTCTGTCCTTAAGTAGCTTAGAGTTGGAATGGAAGGCCATGTGGTTTCGGGGGTTTGTTTTGGGGTGTGTGGGTGGGTGCGTGCGTGTGTGTGTGCAGGGGCGTGGGCTGGAAATGCGGACGGGGCCACGAGAATGGAGATCTTTGCAGCATCTGTCGGATCTTGTATCCGTTCCCTCACTTCCAGAGCAGGTGCTTCTGAGTTCTGGCTGCCTGGGCTTTTCCACATGATGGCCAGTTTGGGGGGTGGGGGTGGGGTTGTACCTTGCTAGGCTTTATCTGACCCCATGTTGCCATTACCTCTTCTGCTTGGGGGCCAGCAGCCAAGAGTGATGTATACTTTCTGTGTCCCCCCCGCCCACTTGCAATTTTTGTAACAGAGAAGGCAGTCAATTACAAAGATGAACTTGTCCCCTGATCCATGGATGATTCTCTGGGTGAACTGAAATTCACAGGCCAGTGTCCCCTTTCCAGAGAGAGGGGTCAGCTCTGGAGGCCATCGGCACCAGGAGGTCACGTTTTCGTGTGGCTATCCAGAACCTCGAAGGCATTGCATGTTCTCTTCCCTTGGTTATTTCCCTCTCAGAATCCATCAGCTGGAGAGCGCATGCATCCGCCCAGTGCTGTGGCATGTTCCTCTGTGATACCTGCTACTTTGCTCTCTGCATCCTTCATTGCCTGTTCACCTTTCCTGTTGTCCTTTAAACAATAATATATTCGACCACACTGCGAAGGAGCCCTGGTGGTGTAGTGAGTTACACATTGAAAAACTCAGCAGTTTGAACTCACAAGCCACCCCACAGGAGAAAGATGAGGCTTTCTGCTCCCATGAAGATTTACATCTTCAGAAACACAAGGGAGGGGATGAGGGGTGGGCAGTTCTATCCTGTCCCATAAGGTCACTGTAAGCCAGAATCGATTCAATGGCAGTGATTTTTTTCATACAGGAAAATGTACTCCTCAGAACTCAGTTTATGGGATTGTGCAAATGCAGACATCTTTCAACTCAAGAACTTACAATCAAGGCTTGTGATTAGCCTACGGCTGTGGCCATGTGCAGCCTTGTCCAGTGTCATTTGGGTAGGCAACTGCTGGGAATGAAAGGAAGTCTAGGACCGCATGTCGTCAATGTGCTAAGTTCCTAGGGCATTTGGGGAATAGTATTTTAGAAATGTGCTTCCTGCCTGTTACTCTGCTACTAAAAATAAGCCAGCCAGAGAGGGAACTAAGTGGCAGAGGGCATTCCTGGAACGGTTTCAGAGCACTGGTGACAAGACTTGCCTGAATTCCTTTTGTCCTAGCGTCTTCACTTGCTGCTTTCTAACCCACCCAATTTTTGGAGAAAGACCTGGGATCTATATTTAATAAAAACAACCGACAGACATCATGCCCTCACAGAGCAAACTTCCTACCGAAGTTGGTAGGTTCTCTCAACTATTTCAGAACATCTAACTATTGATGGACGTCAGGGACAACCACCACACCAGCACTGATATGTTCTTAGGAGGCAGGAGAGAGGATAAAGGAAGAAAATCATTAAGAGTGGAAAATCAGGAGAAAGAGTTCGAAAGGCTCTGGTAGTCTTGGGCTGTGACATGAGGACTGCTCTGAGCTAGGCAGCTGGGTCAAAGCCGGTCTAGCGTCGCATCAGCGCAAACCACGAGGAATTGGGATATGCACGTTGCAGTCTGTAAACCTAATGCTTTGTGACTTCACACTCCACGCACTGGAAACTACTGCAGGGACAGGTGGTCACAGTCGTTGCCACAGGTGCAGGAGCCTGGGCTGCTGGGGCTCTGCCTGGTGAGGGCAGCGGGGTGGTTATGGAGATATTGATCCGGGGGTGCGTAAAACAGATGAGGGTGGAAGGTTGCATTCACTTGTCCTCTGAGTCCTTTACACAGCAAGGAGGAAGGTGGCCTCAGACCTGGCACCAGGGATCCCCAGGGGGGAAATCATTGCAGGAAATGACCCGCAGACATCTGGGCGGCAAGATATTTACAAATAAATGGTGCTACTCACTGCAGGAGGGTGCGCGAGGGGGTGGGGAGTAGGACTCCCCGGCAAGGAGAGGGCACAGGTTCCAGAGCCTCGTTCCAAGTCTCCGGTGGATCCTCCAGTGCCCTTGAGGGAGAGGGCGCCCGGCGGCGGCAGTTACAGCGCCTGGTCCCGAGCGCCCTGTCCCGCGTCCCGGAACCACCGGTTTGGGCGCGCCCCAGGCACCAGCACCTGCGCGCCCACCCCCACGCGGGTTTTGGCGCCCATCCTCCCGCCCCCAGCGGCCGTGCGCGGCCACCTCCCGTTTGCCCCCAGCGTAACGGCTTCTGGACTCGCGGCACCGGACTCCAGCCCCCACCCGGCTCACCAGAGCCGCAGTGCCGCGCCCTTAGGAGAGAAGTAACCCGCCCCGGAACCGACGTGCGCGTCCCAGGGCGGGGTCGGGAAATCCCCCCTCCCTCCGTCCC
>NW_022111373.1:136518885-136519874 GCF_000313985.2 Echinops telfairi
TGCAGCGGGGGCAATGGAGAAGGCCATGGTTTGGCACATTCCTCAGGTGCTTTAGTAATAACGTCTTCCGCTTCTCACTTCGGAATTCCTGAGAGGCTTCAGGGTTATAAATAGAGGCGAAGCGATGTAAAGTAAAGTAATTTTTATACAAATGTATCCCAAGGGGAAGCCCCATTTTTCCAAGTGTATCTTGAGGTAACACCGACAATACAAACTCGGGGTGATGCCTGCCACCGCCCGGATCAACAGGGTCCTAACTCATTGCACACACATACCCTCTCCCAGCTTCATCCTGCTAGTTTGAAAAAGCGTAAGCCTGGTCGTTAGCCTTTGTAAGAGAACTAGGAATTTACTTTGATGTTGCTCGCCAGGTGCTTTATATGGCCCCGTTCTAAAGCCAGAGACTCCACAAGCGGTGCTGCATGGAAAGTTGATTGCAAGAACCACCTCTGTCTCCTCTCTCCACAAGCAGTGCTGCATGGAAAGTTGATTGCAAGAGCCACCTCTGTCTCCTCTCTCTCTCTCTCTCTCTCTCTCTCTCACACACACACACACACACACACATACCACATGTGGTCTGAGAAACCATCCGGGTTTCGTGTTTTGGAAAGCAAGGGAATCCCATAAGAATATACAGGCTTTGGGGAACACAGTGTTGGAGTCAACCTAAATGCTTCTCAATTTAGGAAGAAGGGAGGGGGGAGAGAGAGAAGAAAGAGTGAGAGAGAGAGAGAGAATGAGCCCTCCATTTTTGTCTGTCTTTAGTGGTAGCAGTGGAAACGCATCTGACCATCCACTTAAAAGTTACTGAAGAGCTTTAATAGTACAGCTTTTTCTCAAAGGGCCTGGGAGTTATATCCTGCAGACGTTCTGCTTGTCGGGAGAGCCCTGGCATCATAACTCGCAGTCTGATCTCTGAAATAGAGTTTTAGGACTGCCGTTTGATGCCCATCAGAGGTGGCCCTTGTTAATTTAATTTTCCAGGGTCC
>NW_022111373.1:136520998-136526842 GCF_000313985.2 Echinops telfairi
GACAGCTGACCTTGCAGATTGCAGCCCAACGTATAACCAGGACACTACCAGGGCGAACACAGTACTTGGGAAAGCAATAGACGTCCTTGGAAAAGCAGGTGCTTTAAATGCCGGTGTTTTTCTTCAAGTTGGAGCTGATTGAGGTTCCTTGAACAGACTGTGGAATGAAAAATCCAAATGTCATTGAGGGCTTCTTATAAGGAAAGCGAGACCAGTACTATTGAGCAGAGCTGGTAGTTGCTTGGCTGCTCGGCGGCTGGCGTGAAGAAGGCACAGGAAGAGCAGGGTTCCAGGTACGGAAACTAAGGAGGTAATGGGAGGAAAAGGAAGGGGAGGGATGGAAAAGTGGGGCAAGGACGAGAGGACACTCCCAGTCTTTCCTGTGCCTACTTAAGTCGCCTAGTCTAGTTTGCGCTGTGATACAGGTGAGGTTACTGGAAGACCCGGAATGTGCACTGCATGAATAATCCAAACGTCAATGCTTTTAATGTGTGCATCCTTCGTAATATAGCTTGCATTTCATTTGCGTTTCTGATAGCCTGCACTTGGGGCAGGATTGACGAGTATGAAATGAAAACACGCATTTTCTCCCGCCGACCCGAGGCTGAGAAATCATCTACCAAGAGGAGGAAGCAGAGCCCATGTGCATCAGTGATGCTACCCTGCTGGAGAGAGGCTCAAATTCCAGATGTAGCTTCCCATCCCCTCGACTTGATTGCACTCCTTGGCTGTTCATGTAGGACTTCATCATGTTGTTGTTGTTAGGTGCCACCGACCCAGTTCCGACCCATAGCGACCCTATGCACAATAGAATTAAGCACTGCCTGGTCCGGCGCCATCTTCCCAATTTTTCCTGTGCTTGAGCCCATTGTGGTAACCACTGCCTTTTTCGCTGCACCTCTACTTTACCAAGCATGATGTCCTTCTCCAGGGACTGATCTTTCTTGACGACATGTCCAAAGTATGTGTGATAAGTCTCATCATCCTTGTCTCCAAGGAGCACACTGGTGGTGCTTCTTCTAAAGCATAAAGGCCTGACCTTTTGTCAGTCCAAGGTACTTTCAGTATCCGTTGCCAGTGCCACAGTGCAAACACATGGATTCTTCTTGGTCTTCCTTATTTACTGTCCACCTTTCGCATGCAGCGGGGGCAATGGAGAAGGCCATGGTTTGGGTCAGGCCCACCTTGATCCGTAAAATAACATCTTTGCTTCTCAACACTCTAAAAAGTTCTTGTGCAGCAGATTTACCTCCTGTAACGTGTCTTTTGATCTTGTGAGTCTTGAAAAACAGATGGAGCTATTTCCAAAGAACAGGATACGGGTAGCATAATTGGATCCACCATCAATTTAATGACTGGAGATAAGTGGAAAGATGAGAAATGGAGAATTTCAGAGCTCCATTTATTGTTGTCCAACGGGAAGTGTTAGAGACCTAGATGCTCTGGAGCTGAAGCAGAATGCTGTGTGTGTGTTTTCAAACAACTGTGACTTAGTTGGAGAAAAGACCCGGGCTTCTACTTCAGTAAAGATTATAATCTAGGAGATCTTAGGGGGCAGTTCTACTCTGTCCTACAGGGTCACTATCAGCCAGAACCAACCGGAGAGCAACCAACGTGGGTCAGACGTTCAAAACTAAAATTAGAATGTTACCAACCTTAACTTCTGGCTCTTCGACGTTCATTCATTTGGGATGATTAATCTCGAAGTACATCAAAGCAAGTTATTGCTATTCCTTTTGAAGTAGAAGAGAGAAAGGACCGGGGCCAAAAATCCTGTTTACAAATTCTAATCCTGTAGTCCAAAACAGAACCAACAAAACCACATTACTGTGCTTTGTCTCATTTAAAAAAGCCACACAAAACCCCCTCAATTCTCAGTAATGATTATATTGAAGACAATTCCCCAAACATGTATGACATCACAGCACCCAGAACAACACAGTGATGTTGCTAAATCATGTAGGAGGGTTTCTACTCTGATCTGCACAAACGCCAGCCTTTGTGGCCTGATGGATTGTTGCCGCGCTTCTACCGGATACTCACCCCGACTCCCTCACTGCCATCGAGTCAGTGCGGACTCACAGCAACCCCATAGCACCGGTGGAAGGGCCCCTGTGAGTTTCAGAGACTCCACCTGTTTGTGGGAGCAGAGAGCCCGAGTGGTCTCCAGTTGCTGACCTGGTGGTGAGCTGCCCCGTGGGCTCACACCAGGGCTTTTTACAGGAGACCAGTGAGGACCAAAGTGGACGCCGCTTGTGGTGCAGATCGCATCACTCGGGTCACATCAAAGACCCGCGGACTTCTCAGCCACCTGGAAGGCTTGCTGCTGTTGATGGAGAGGGATCAGAAGAGTTTCTACGGTGTGGGCCTGCACACTCGGGAGTCATTTGTTCTTATAGCCCAGTTGGCTAGGAGCTGGCCTTTCTGGCATGTCTGACCCACAGACTCTGTTTGTTTAGATTCCTGGCTTCTGCTCTTGTCCCTGGGAGGGCGGTCGGATGTAACATCGGTCCAGCTCCTGTGTTTGAGGCGGAGACCCGTTTTCTCATGGCTCAGGAACCAGCAGAAGGCCTATCATAGTGGTCCCCTTGATAAGCCATATCCCTCAGTCCTACTTCCGGGATCGAACGCTCATCATCTCTGTGAACTGGTGATTCCTGGAATGTAGACCAGCACACAGCATAACTCCTACACACCTGCTGTGTGCCAGGCTCTGCCTTAAGTGCTTTACATAGACATGTCATCTTCATCATCATCCTGTAAGTGGGGAATATCATTATCACCTTTCTTCTTGAAGGGAAACTGCAGCATAAGAAAATTAAATATCTTCAGCCAGGTACATAGCTGTTGTTCTTGTGGCTAGATGCGGCCGAGTCGGTGCTGACTCAGCGATGCTGCAACAGAAGGAAACAGTGCCCTGGTCCTGCCACCATCGTCACAAATGTTATGTTTGCGTCTCTTGTTGTGGCCACTGTGTCAGTTCATCTTGATGAGGGTCTTCCCCCCTTTTTAAAATTTTGGTCGGCTCTTCATTTTACCAGATATAATGCTCTTTTCCAGGGAATTGTCTCTTGTTAGGGTAATATGCCCAAAGTACACGAGATGAAATTTCGCCATCCTCACTGGTGCAGGGCAAACAGAAGATTCAAATTCAAGTCAGTCTGGATCCAGGGTTCCTGGTCTCTGTTGGCTAAGATGCTCCCCGCCAGGAAGTATTCTTCTCACACATGCTCCTCACCTTGCTGCTCCTGGGTCTATCCTGTCTTCGGTAGACAGAGTGGAGCAGGAACTAGTTTGAGTCTGGGTCTCTAGAAGTTGCCTGGAAAACTTTTGCCTGTCACTGCTACAGAGCAAACCGCTTCAGTCCGCTGGGCCTTGAAGAGTGAGGATCGTGTGTGACCTCTTAAGACTGTCAGCTGATTGAGGAGAATGAAGGTTCTTCTCCATGTGTGTTGCCCTCTGGGGGCGGAGTCCTCCAGAGGTAGCCTCTGGGTTGGCTCATCTAAGATGCCGCCCTCCCTTGGCTTGCTGGCAGTGCTGGGTGCTGGCTGGATGCTCAGCTTGGGGCTGTCTACAGCTTTCTCTCCATGAGACTTGGGCTTCACACCTTAGGACGGTTGGGTCTGAAAAGCAGGGGGATGGGAGTTGAAGATCTCTTGAGGCCCAACCTGGGAAGGGACAGAGTTTCAGAGAAAGATGAGGCTTTCTATTCCCATAAATGGTCACAGTCTCAGAAACCCACAGGGACCAGTCCTACCCTGTCCTGTCAGTCAGAGTTGACTCGATGGGACAGAGTTTGGTTTATGGTTTTGGTCTTAGTTAAGCACAGTACAGGGTTAACCTGAATTTGAGAGTCTCTACTTCTGGGGTTTGGTCCTTCTTTCAAAGAATGGCCCTTTTGAAAACATGGTAGGAGATGGTGTCTAGCGTCATCCTTCACTGCCCCTGTGGGATTTTGAGGCTGTAACTCTTTATGGGAGTAGAAAGCCTCCCGAGGAGTGACTGGTGGTTCCCACCTGACTTTGTCAGGTCCCCTTGGGTCAGCAGGCACGGCCGTTATGTCCTTGTTGGAGAGCTCTGAACCAAAGAAGGTTAAAATAAACTATTTCCACCCGTGGCGCTTCATACATAAGCTGAAATATTTTCAGAGGGATGGGCACCACAATGGGGTGCTCAGAGGGAGATGGAGCCCACCCCAAGGGAACTCTTAACAGGCGTGGGAGGGCCACCTGCTGCAGTGAGTCTAACACCTTCGTTTTCCTTGTTGATGTTTTCATTGGGATGAGCCACCTTGGAGAAGTTTACCCTAAATCTGCCATTGCCTTGGGTCAGGGTTGCTCAGCCCCACGTAACCCATTAGAAAGCTTAGCCTCATGTAGTCTTTATCATTAGTGAGGGGTGTTAAAGTATTAGGACAATTGAAGTACATTCAGATGCATTTCACTTCTGGTCTGCTTGTGGAACCTGTTTTGTATGTTGACATACCTCAGGAGAGGCATCTGGGTATTTTAAGAAGAAACACTTATTCTGTTTGACTCTCGGACCAAGCCCTAAAATTAGCCAGATGCAAGAACGGAGATGATCCTGTTTGTTTTGAGACATCGGTGGCATTTGTAAATGAATCAGTTCACGTTCTAGAGTCCAAATGCTTTCAGTACTTTGTCTCAGGAAGTGTCGATCTTCAGAGACTTGTCCTTTTCCTAGACAAGTGTGGTAACTGGGAGCTTTACCCTGTTGCTACAGGTGATCTATCCACTAAACCCCCAAAGAACAGAAGCTTGCAAACAGATGGTACTCTAATGACTGTTACCTTGGGCAATGTAGTTAAGTGCCTTGGCCTTGATGGGCTCCTCCTTAAAAAGAGAGTAGTGGTGTGTCCCCTTCAGTATCTGACAATACTTCAAAGCTATGCATAAGGTTTACAGGGACTCCTTCTCTGATGTGGGCAGCCACGCCAGTCTTTGTCTGCTCTTAGTCTGGAAGCTCCACCGAAACCCCGTGTTTTCTCTTGCTTTGTGCGCATGTGAAAGTTGGACATTGAATAAGGAAGACGGATGAGAAATCTGTGCCTTTGCAGTGTGGTGCTGGAGAAGAATGTTGGAAGTACCCGGGACTGCTAAAAGGACAAACCGATCTGCATTGGAGGGAGTCAGCCAGAGTGCTTCTTAGAGAAAAGGATGGCGAGACTTCGTCTTAAATACTTTGGACTTGTCCGAAGAAACCAGTCCTTGGAGAAGGACACCATGCTGGGTAAAGGAAAGGGGCAGCGAAAAAGAGGAAGGCTCTCAAGGAGATGGATTGACACAATGGCTGCAACAATGGGCTCAGGCACAGGAACAATTGTGAGGATGGTGCAAGACTGCGCGGTGTTTCGTTCTGTTGTGCTGTGTGGTCGGAGCCGACTTGGCGGCACCTAACAGCAGCAATAGCAACATGTGGCCCCTTTCTCATAGGTTGTTCTGAGGACAAAATGCGTATTTGCACAGTTCTTTGTACCAGGCCCGTCAGAGGAGACGCCAGATGAACAGTGGCCCTGGTTATTGCAGCTCGTTCAGCCTTCTGCTGCTTGACGCCTGCAGGTCCCTGCGGTTGCTTCAGCCTGTTGCCCCCAAAGGGAGACGGGTGACTCTCTGCCCCCCTGGACTTTGACTCCCTGCTTCTCCTGGGGTCAGTTTCTGACTAAACTAGCGACTGTAAGAAATGAATCAGGGAGCACGATTCAAAACCAAGTGCAATGAGGTGCAGCCGCCTTGGCTCATGGGAGCTTGGCTTTGCTCCTTCACCCTGGAGTCTCCCTTCTTTTTGGAACCAGTTTGATTAGCCCTTCATCCACGTAATTCATTA
>NW_022111373.1:136529395-136535870 GCF_000313985.2 Echinops telfairi
GAGTGAGAGAGTGAGTGAGTGAGAGTAAGAGTGAGTGAGTGAGTCAGTGAGAGAGTGAGAGTGAGAGTGAGTGAGTGAGTGAGTGAGTGTGAGTCAGTAAGTGAGAGAGAGAGAGTGAGAGTGAGTGAGTGAGTGAGAGTGAGAGAGAGTGAGTGAGAGTGAGAGAGAGTGAGTGAGAGTGAGTGAGTGAGTCAGTGAGTGAGTGAGAGTGAGAGTTCCTCCATAGCCTTTTACAACTTGGGTCTTTACAGGTTGAGCTCTGATACTTTTTTCTACACCATATTTGGATTTTGTTATAGTCATCTTTGGATCACACAGGCTGGTGTGCTTCCTTCACATCACACTTAGTTGACTCCTCACTTAGATACCTGCTTGTTTGAATACAAACCTTCAAGACCCCAGATACTATTCCAATTGATAGCTGGTCACCCTCTGCTCTCTTCACCACACTTTGCTATTGCATCCTTGTCTTCAGTGATCATTTTATGGAGGCGAACATCGATCAGGGCCATGTGGTCAGAATGGACTGTTCTTGGATTGGGGCTAGAATTAAGTGGGTGCCTAGAATCCATCTGCTTGTCCCCGGGTTATGAATGACTCTGGTTAACTCAGGCGGTCTTATTATGACAACTGTAAAGATCCATAAGACCACCATCACCACCAAGAAACCAAAACTAAAAACAAGGCAGAAAAACAAAGAAACAAAAGAAAAAACATTGCCAATCATCCCCTTGGGGTACAAGGCGAGTGTCTTGATAGTATGGACAGTGTTTCCAGTGACGCTGCAGTCAAGACAACGGTCACTATGCGGAATGTAGGCGAGTTCACTTCAACCACGAGCCACAGCCTGTGAGTTGCTGCCCTGCACATAGCCGTCTCCCAATGGATTGAGCTCTTTTACACTGAGCGTGGGGATTGGTGCCAGGGGAAAGCTTCCCATATCAATTCTAACCAGTGCAGATCCCTGCCCAACAGATCAAAGCCTGCCATATATCCATGCAAGGGGGAGAGCGAGGTACTAAATATATGGTGATTCTGCGTCCCTTTCCACTGGACACCCACCAAGCCAAGGATCCAACCGAAGGTCCAATGACCACCACTTCCACAGTCCCCGGGCGACCCCTTTCTGCTTCTTCTCCCCTCAGAGTACTCCTGTCCCTTGGTCCAAGGGTACAGGCAGCTTCAAGGCAGGGCTTCGTTCATTCAGCCGGACCTCAATGTTGAATCTCTCTGGTGTGGCCCCTGGGGAGGCCAGGCTCCCTGCAATGTCAGTGTCCAGGATCATCAGGGCACCTTGCCCAAGGCATGGTTTACTGAGGTTGGGTGGAGACATGTTCATAGTGTTTACCCAGGACCCTGGAGTCGTCTTCTCTGCTTTTTGGAGTTCACTTCGAAGTGGAACTGTGAGTGCTTTCAAATATGGCCACGCTATTCAGCTGCCAGGCAGCAGTAGTTCTTTGTCCTTTGGGAAGTGCCTGTGTGGACATGAGTCATCCAGGCAGCCAGAGAAACGTTGGAAGTCCTGCGGGGTGGGCGGTGGGGGCCCATCAGGAAGAAGCACCAGCAGTTGGCTGAGCATCCACGCCTTCACATCGCAGTTTCTACCAGCTCTCCTTCCTGCTGTCTACTCAGGGAGCCAGAAAAGGGAACTCACAGTGATGTCAGCCGAGGAGCCCTGGTGGTGTAGTGGGTTTCAAGCTGACTCCTAACCATAAGGTCGGGAGTTTGAAACCATCAGACGCTCCATGGGAGACAGATGGGCTTTCTACTCTGCTACAGAGGTACTGTCTCGAAAACCCTGTTCTACCCTGTCCTATAGGGTGGCCGTGGGTCAGAATCAACTCGATGGCAGCCAGTGAGTGAGTGCGATGTCTGTGGGCCTGACCTGCTGGGGTGGAGGGTAGGAGATTTTACCTGCAGGCTCTATCCACTTGTGAGTATTATTAGGCTCCTGCCCACTTTACTAGCTTGTAACTTCGATCAGCCGTCCCTTTACAGCTTTTCCTGTAAACACTTAACGGTGCTGTAAGAAGCAGGTCTTCTTGAACGGGAAGAGCGCTGCGGGTCTCTCAGGAGGAGCCCGACTTCCTGAGAGTGCTTCCACCTGCCGCCGTCTGCCTAAAGCCCAGAGACTCGGCCAAGCAGAGAGGCACTTGGGCCCCAGGTGGGCTCACTGCGGCTGGGAGTCTGGACAGACTTAGGGCTGAGGCTCTTTTGTTACCTTCTGGAGGGCCCTGGGCTCATTATTTTCCTAATGGGGGCTCTATCGCCAACCCTCGGTTTCTGCCTTCGGATGTGGCCAAGTGTTGTTGACACGACTGGTGGTGTTGACACGGTTGGCGTGCTTGCTCACGGGCTGGCAAACGGCCGTAGATCTCGGGTCAGAGAGCAGAGCGTGGGGCACAACTTCGTGGCTAGCCATGCCCTGGTTTGGAACAAGAGTGTCTGGTGCTGGAGCACCCCATTGACATGGCCTGGTGAGCCCCCACTCTGTTTTCTCTCGCCAGTATCCTGGGGAGGCTGAATGGCAAAGACTGAGCTGCAGGCACGCTAAGCGAGTCGGAAGCAGCACTCAACTTCAACACCTCAGAGGTCTATGATGGTAGCCTAGTTAGGAGACCTGGTGGCCCAGGGGCTGAGCATTGCTGGGTCGGTGGTTCAAATCCACGCACCTCTCCGGGAAGGACAGTGAGACTGTTGTCTGCTCCTGTGAAGCGTGACAGCCTCAGAAACCCACAGGGGTGGGACCACTCTGCCCCACAGGGGCGCTTTGAGTGGGGATCGGCCACGCCAGTGAGTTTCATGGCCTGTATTACAGGTAATCAAAAATACATCCTTGCACGGCAATTTCCTCACCCGTGAGAGATTACTTTTGTGTCTTTGGCCCTCGGGCTGCATGGTGCAAAGCAAACCAGTCAGTCTCCCCAGGGTCACAGATGTAGGTGTGATGCTGAGCCTTCCTCTGCTCGCCTCTGGTTCCCAGTGAGGCTCTGTGTCTGAGTCTGCGTCTTCCTCGGGAGCCGGGGGCTCTGAGGTGGCGGCAGTGAGAGGAGAGGGCATCTCAGATGGCTGCCCTGGGGTGTGCCTCTCAGGGAAGTTTTAGGGAGGCTCCTAGGGGGATAGCCTTAGAGACACCCACCCCCCGTTTTATGTATAAATCTTTTTCTTTTGCCTTGTGATTGCTGTTCCGACTCACAGCGACCCCATGTCCAGCAGAAGGGGTGGCTGCCTGTCCTGTGCCCGCCTCACAGACGGTATCACCTGTTGGCACCCAGGTCCAGATGAAACCCTCCACACGCCCGTTGTTTCTTCTTGACTGTCTTTCCTTGTATCCGACTCAGATTCCAGAGGTAGCATTTGTCGTCCTGTCTGAAGCCCTCAAACTAATTGCCTCTGACTTATCACAACGCTGTAGGACAGGGTAGAACCGCTCCTGTCTGTTTCTGAACCCGTAACTTTACAAGAGTAGCAAGCGGCTGGTTGGGGGGGTTGAACTGCTGATCCCGTGGTTAGCCGGTAATCCACCAGGGCTCCTGAGTGGGTTTAACAGAATCCATTTATAAGGAGCTCTGGAGGCCCTGTGCTTCCTGGTAATGGAGAGGTCGCGTGGTTCTAACCCACCCGTTGCTAGGCAGGAGAAGAGACTGGCTTCCTGCTCTGGTACAGGGGACGGCCGAGGAAACCCATGGCTAGTTCTGGTCTGACCTTGCAGGGCCTCTGTCGCTCAGAATCACCTTGACAGATCAGCCAGCAGCAGCAGCTTGTTGTAGATGGGAGTCTTCCTTGCCTGGCTACTTTGTGGCTTTCAGAGAGTTATCTGTTCCACAAGTGAATGGAGGGAGGAGGGAGCAGAGAGGTAAACACAGAGTTATCGTCTTCGCCTTGTGGCCAGGACCCGGCATGTCACGTTCCCATCTGTGCAGCGAGACTATGCAGAGAGGAAATCAGTGGGCATACATGGTGGCTAGCCACCACCTGGCCCCCCTCCTCCCATCCCCACCTGGGGCTGCCTGTCTCCTACCCGAGCAACTACATTTGCTTCTTCAGACTAGAGGCAAGGGGCCCTGATGATAATACAGTCATCTACTTTTAAAAACCTAGAATTAAAAAAGACATGGCTGCTCTTTCCCCAAACGGAAATGCTAGGCCTAAGAAAGCCTTGGTGGATGCTCAGTTACTCATGCGTGACACCCTCGCTCGCTTGCTGGTTCAAGGATCTCAGCCCGAGTTTGCTGAGGGACTTTGAGACGTTCACAGGGAGTTTGGCCGTCTGATCAGCTCTATTGCATCACTTCGGGTTCTTTTTCTCTCTTATCTTCGGTGTGATGCAAGGTGGCACTGTGGGATAAACTCTTTGTGCAGTTCACTGTGACTTCTGGGAGAAAGACGGGGCTTTCTCCTCCCGTGAAGAGGTAAAGTCTTGGAAAACCACAAGGGTAGCCCTACCCCATCCTGTAGGGTCGCTCTGAGCTGGCATGGAACTGACAGCAGGAGGTTTCTGTTTTATTTAAAATGACTCCTAAGGTGATGTCCACAGCTGGCCAGCCAGCCCACTCCCTCCTTGCTTCTACCAATGACTGTATCCTTACCGACTGTAGTAAACCTGCCAACATCCCTAAGGACCCCCGAATAGTGAGGTTTGTCTGCGGGTTGGATGAGGCCATTGCCAAGGATGATGGGACCCAGTATAGAGGTGGAGTAGCATGGGAAGAATGGTTGGTGTCATTATAAAGAAAGATGGAGTAAACCTTGGTTTCGACCTCTTTGCATCTCTCTCTCCTGAGCCCCCCACTGGCGCCCAACTCTTGCTCTCCTTTTGGGCAGGGAGAAGTACCAAGAGGATTCCCAGGGGGGCCTCTAGTTTCTTAAAGAAACAGGTATGGTGATTAGGGGATCAAGCATGCCCAGACTCACCCCTGCCTGAGCGTTGGAAGGAAATGCAGACCACAAAGCAGCCGTCAGCCCTCTGTGAGGGTGGACTCTCAGCCACACAGCCCTTAAAAAAAATAAACCCCAAACAACCACCTGCTGTAGAGTTCTTTCCAAATCACGGCGATCCCACAGGTGTCTGAGTAAAAGTCTACTCTCGAGGGTTCCAGTGGCTGGTTATTGGGAAGTCCATCCCCAGACCTTTCTTCCAAGCTGCCTGGCATAGACTTCAGTCTCCAGCCTTTCAGTCGGCAGCCAGTTTGTCCCCCTCGGGGACTTCCTCTGCTGTTGAGCCTGCTCGGATGCCCAGTGACCTCACGTACGACACAAGTACCCAGTGCCATGGTCACAGTCTCCGGTGTGTTTGCGCCCACAGTTGGAGCCTCAGGGTCAGGCTGGCTCAGGGAGGGGTTCCCTCGTCTTTGCTGATGCCGTACTTCACCAGACAGCATGTCCGCCTCCTTGCTGTGAGCCTTTCCTGAGACCCCGTTCAGAGAAAGCCAGACAAATCCCATCAGCCGCCGGTCTCAGGAGCATGTGCACCGAGCTTCTGGTAAAGCTGTTGTCAGATGTGGGCGAAGCTTTGCAGCAGTGTGAGAAACAGCTGAAGGAAGTGTGTGTGTGAATGTGGGGGCGGGGGAGCGATAGGGGGCGGGGGTGAGTTAAGTCACCAACTTTTGCTAAAATGTTTGCACACTTGCTCTTAGCCAGAAGGCCGAGAAGCCCCAGTCAGCATGTCCCTGGGTGGGGGCAGGGCGTGAGGGGTGGGGAGCCTTGGTGATCTAAAGCTCTTGAGAGGTTGGGGGGTGGGGGTGGCGAAGGTGCCTAGGAAGAAAAGCGTATTTTCAGGGGTTTCATGAAACATGTAAGGATGGGTGATGAATTCCTCTATCCTGGGCACCAGAATCCTACTGAGACAGAAGCTAACAGCTGCTGTTAAATGGTTGTTCAGTGCACAGCAGTAAGGCACTTGGCGGCCATCTGAAAGGTCGGTGGTTCGAGCCCACCAGCGGGTCTGTGGCCAACTGCCTCCATGAAAATCACAGCCTGGGAAGCCGTGTCATCTCAGATCTCCAACTCTCTGCCACCTCTCGACGCGGACTCGCACCCACCCTGGAGAGAGGGGTAGAGCTGTGCATTTACAAGACGGTAACTCTCTGTGGGAGGAGAAAGCCTCCTGAGGAACCGCTGCTGGTTTTGAACCGCCGACCTTGGTTGAGGTGAGCAGTCCAGCTCATAACCATTATACCACCAGGCTTTCTTTCTGGACACCCTCTGAGCCAGTTCTATTCTGTCCTGAAGGGAGACTGTACATCGACGACAGCTGCCAGACACTGATCAGCTTCTGAGGGTGGATGAAAGGGAGGGGAGAAGAAAGACAACTTCCTCAGCGACACAGGTTTCTGAAGGGACACTGGCCACAGACAAGCAAAAGCATTAGAATGGCGGTGATAAGTGCAAAGGGACAACAATAGGCAAGAAGCCACCAACCAACCAACCAACCATCCAACCAACCGTCCGTCCGTCCATCCATCCATCCATCCAT
>NW_022111373.1:136536220-136539970 GCF_000313985.2 Echinops telfairi
AACCAACTCACTGCCCCAGAAGGGTTGATTCAGACTCATTGTGACCCTCTTAACAATGCTTCCTAAAATTGGTGATACTGCCTTCTGTGGGGGGTGGGGGACGTGGCACACTAGAGTGACCCAAAGGGTCTGCAAAAGCAGATGCCCACACCCTCTCTTGGATTTTGGGCTATAGTACGAACTTTTTAATCACCAGGAGGGCTCTGAGTCATTTTTTTCCACCCTGAAAAGGGGGCAGTAGGCCAAACATGTTAGGGAACCTACACTCTGTAGGGTTTCCGAGACTGAACCATCATGGGAGGCAGACAGCTTCATCTTGGTCACCGTCTTGCAGTTAGTGGCCCAACTCGTCACCCAGTGGGAGGGGGAAGTGAGACGTTGGGAGAGGCGGTGAACGCCTGAGACAGTGGTTCAGGCCGGTTACCATCGGCTCTGACTTTGATGGGCAGGCACTATTTTGAGCTGGCCCTTCAGAAACAGGCTTTGCCAGGAGGAGTTTTCCTCTTGAGGTGTATTTCATCGGTCGTTTTCATTTCCACAAGTGAACTGGAGATAAGTCGATATTTATAACCTCCCGCTTTATAATTGGCATCAATATTTTAAAAGCTTTGATAGAAGCTCAATTTCCCTGATCCACTATAAATCCCGGCTAGTGGGGTGCAGCTGGGAAACCTAGTTAGAGAAACAATGGGGTGGGTGGGTGCGGGGAGTACCATCAAACAGATATTAAGGGGGAAGATTAATGAGAATGTGAAAGTACTTACTGGATTTCAAGAAACACAGATGCCCACTTTGTTCCTTCTAAATTGCATGTACGAAGCCCTGGGGGCCCAGAAAGGCGTGATGGGTTAGTTCCCTAATGCTCCACCAACAGCAGGGTCTGAAGTTTGAACCCACCAGCTGTCTGCTCTTATAGAGATTGACAGTCTCAGCCTCAGAAACCCCAGGGAGCAGTTCTGGTCTGTCTGGTTGGGGCACTATGAGTAGAAATCTACTTGACTTTTTCCTTCCTTAGAGCTCAGCCTTAGAAACCCTATGAGGCAGTTCTACGTTTAAATGGTTTCTGTGAGTCAGAATGGGCCTTGTGGGTTTAACCGTTGTATTTAAGGAGCCCTATTTATGTGGTACCCACTTGACTAAGTTCTCGGACATCCTTATGGCTTCTTGCTGATGGTCGGTTTCCCTCGCTTGGATGATTTTGCCTTTGTCTCATTTCCGCCTCTCTAAGTGGGTCTTTGTAAATTACATGTGAATTTGAGGTGTCTAGGGAAGCCGGAGAAGAGTTGCGAGGTTCACAGTTGCGTGGAGAATTCTCCGAGCCTTGTGTTGTTAGGTGCCGTGGGGTAGGCCCTGCCTCGTGGGTGGTGCCGGTCAGCAACTCAGCCCCACGCAGCTTGGCTGAGGGACAGACTGGCTGGAGGGAGAAGGGGTAGCATTGCTTTGCTTGATCAAGCGAGGAGCAAACCAGGGCCAGAGTCCGCAAGGCCGGCTCCCCATAAAAGGGGGTTTTGGGTTTATTCTCATCACCAGGAAGTCAATTGAGGGGGTTATGAACATGTAACACATGATAAGGAATGAGATTGTATTAGGATGGGCTCCGATTCTTGATCGGAAATGGCCTATCAGATTTTTCCCTTTCAGATGTAGTCTGAGTTGGCTTGGTGAGTTCTTTTTCGTGACGTTTGATTCTGGGGTGACCTGAAGGTTGGGACTGCCCTTTCTGTGCATGCTTGGCAGGGTAGAGCCCGCCAGAACCACGTTCAGCTATGATCGTGGGAGAAACACTGGGCTTTCTGTTCTGCTCCTGCGAAGAGTGACAGGCTAGGAAGCTCACAGGGGCCGCTGTAAGTGGGCATCCACTTGATGACAGTGGGTTTGGTTTTGGTTGTGGGATACTTTCCCAGGAGGGAAAGGCTCAGGGAAGGAAAACAAACAAGCAAGCAAGCAAACAAGCAAACAAACAAACAAACACCACGCATTGCCATGGGGTTGATGCCGCCTCATAGCCATCCTATAGGACAGGGTAGAACTGCCTCCGTGGGTTTCCGGGATCATAACTCTTTACCGGAGTAGAAAGCCTTGTCTTTCTTCCCTCAAGGAAGGAAAGTATAGGTTAGTTATGGATACTATATGATATATATGTGTGTATATATATATATGAGCCCTGCTGGCTTAGTGGTTACGAGTTGGGCTGTATTTTGCATTGTCGCAGTTTGAAACCACCAGCAGCTCCCCGGGAGAAAGACTGGGCTTTCTACTCCTGTAAACAGTTACAGCCTTGGAAACCCACAGGGAGTCTCACTATGTCAGTCAGCATTGACTCCATGGCGGTGAATTTGTTTGTGTGATATGTATATACATATCCGCATCCTGTGACACCATCTCTTGTACCCTCAGGGTGGATTCACGGGACAAGCCATGGAACTTACAGCATCACACAGATGGGGGCGTGGTCTGATGACCTTATATGAGTAAAACACGCCGGTCCTGCGCCATCCTTACAGTTGTTAAGTTTGAGCCCACTGTCCCGGCCACTGTGCCGATCCATCCTATTGATGGACTGAGACGGAGCAGAGCATTCAGATGGCAAAGAAAAGGCATTGTAAAATGTGGCTTTCTACTCCCGTGGGCAGTTACAGTCTTGGGAACTCACAGGGGCAGTTCTATCCTGTCCTATTGAGTCGCTGTGAGTTGGCATTGACTCAGTGGAGGGAGTTTCCTTTTCTGTATTTACCACAAGGACTATTAGCATCATCATGACTTTTAATGTTGATCTCCAGAGAGAATAGTAATAATACGAAGGGGGCTTGAAAATGTCCGTGGGAACATGGAACAAAAGGATCATGCCATTTTCCCACACGCGTTTCAAAGCCTCATCAAGCAACCCCCCCACCCCCCAAACTGATAGTGGATCTCTTTTCTCCTTGGATGAGGACACGTTTTCTGTCAACAAATCCAGAGCAGCCATCTCAGCTCACGGAATGCCATGGGGGAAACTTGGCTTTTTGGAGACTGGATGGTTGGGGCTGTAACTTTCAAGGTAATACGATGGGGAGACGGCGGAGTGGCTTCCACAGGACATGGTCCACTGTGAAAGACACACGGGGACTTTTTGACTGAGGGCAAATGGCACTTTGTATTGCTCCTGGAGCTGCAGAGATTGACACTGGGGCTTCCAAAATCCATTAGGAATAAATGGCTCCCGTTCATCAGTGCAGCGGAACACTGGGCAGGCCACTTCCTTTTGAATCCCCGCCGCTGCCAGCAGAGGCTATGAATGTAACGAGGCTCCTTCCTCTCTGTGAGAGACACTTTCAAAATGTCGCCACGGTTTGCTTGGGTTCAGGGGACTTTAGGCCACTCCAATGGAATCTTCAGTTCCCGTGTTCCTGGGAACCCTCCTCTGGATGAACTTTAGCTCCCAGAGGCCACCGTCCTAAAGAGATTGCTGCGCTCTGTGATTCAGGAGCATGAACGGTGGGTATCTCATGAGGACTGTGTGCGGCGGCAGGTTCACTAAGGCACGCGGGAAGGAAAGTAGACCATTCTCAGCGTAGGTGCTGCTCTTGGGAACCTTGTCTGGATTCACCGTGTTTGCTCCATTGCCTTGATAGTACGTGAGTTTAGATCACCCTCTGGAAGTTTAAACCCTTGCAAATTGAGGTATTCGCAGGAGGACTTGGGGTTTCCCACCCAGGTCAGTAAGGACTGGTGTCTTTTTCTCTCATTAGATGCCGTGATGGCCTCACG
>NW_022111373.1:136540070-136556168 GCF_000313985.2 Echinops telfairi
TTCCGTCAGCACTGCCCTTAGGGTCTTGCAGTTTGCCCCATGTCGATCTTACATGACAGGGTAGAAATTGCCTCTAGGGTTTCTAAGACTGAGAGTTTTCGGGAGTAGAAAGCCTCACCTTTCTCCTGTGGAGCTGCCGGTCAGTGCGTCACTCATGACGTCAAGAGGACGCCTTCACAGTCCCCTTGGGGTGAGGTCTTTCTGGACTTTCATCTTGTTCGCACATACATTTGCCTCAGATACCTTGTTGACTTAAAATGTTTGACATGTTTGCTTGCTGGTTTTCTCTGTGTGGATATGGATCCCCCGCCCCTCCACACACACACACACACACACACACACACACACACACTTCATCTCATTCATGGGAACCCCTTCAAACCCAACACCACTCACCCCACATTCTTCCCGTCTTCCCAGTCTCCACCTCACCTGTCCTCACTTCTGAACTTTGTCCCCTCGGGCAAATGCTGCTCCCTGGATCCCAAATTAGGAACCCGATGGCCCTGTTGGGTGAGCACTGGACTGCTCACCTCAAGGTGGGCGGTTCGATCCTACCAGTTGGTGCTCGGGAGAAAGGTCAGTCCATCTGCTTCCGTGAAGATGTGCATATGCAGGAACCCTTCCCGGGGTCGCTGTCAGTAAGCATGGACTCGACGGCAGAGGGTTGGTCTGCTTTTTTACGTTTAAAAAACTCTCAGTGGCTGAGGTGTGCCAACCTCACTCACCTGGTTGCTCTCCTTGTAGACCTGCTGAATACTGACCCACAGGAAAACAGGAAAGCTAACTGAGAGGAGCGAAAAGTGATAGATCCCTGTTTCTCATTCAGATAACAAGACTTCCCCAATAACGTGCCAATAGTTGCTTTGAGACACATGGATCCATGGGGGGGCGGCTTCAGTTCCAGACCTGGCCAGTGACTCGGGTTCTACTATGTGGTGAGATTGGGAAGAAACCAGATCCTGTCTGTGTTTTCGTCATCCCACGTCGCAGGGGTTTGGGGTTTCACCCTTTTCTCTGCGGTTTTGGCAGAGTTCATTCTTAGGTCGTCAACCCCCTGGTGACGCGGTTGGGTTAATAAGCCTCGGACTTGTCACCCCCGGGTCACAGTTCTGTAATAGAAGAGTCATAATTCTGTGAGCGCAAGCACACGCTCAGCTTGACAGGTATTTTAAGGAGTGAATTCAGGTTCGAATGTTGGTTACACTGGGGTGTGACACTTTTGAGTCGGAAGATGCGTGCTTGTAATACATCAGCGGTCACTGATGTTGGATGTCTTTCGTCGAAAAAGATGGAATTCTTTGAAGAGCACTGCTTATTTGGATCCATGTGTCTCAAAGCAACTATTGGCGCGTTATTGGGGAAGTCTTGTTATCTGAATGAGAAACAGGGATCTATCACTCTTAGCTCCTCTCAGTTAGCTTTCCTGTTTTCCAAGCAGGTGTTGAATTTTGCATAGGGCCACATCTGTCAAGAGAATTAGACCCGGAACCATTGTCCGGATCGCGACCTTCTGATCACTGGGCAGGTCGGTTGCCCGAGACCCCTTTGAAGCGTTAAAAAAGCAGCAGCATCACGTTGAGGAAGCGAGCTGGGCCTGTGGAACAGCCAGGGCATTTCCGTCACCTCCTATGCCTGCCGAAGGAGGGGAGGCTGGGAAGAGTGGATGGATGCTTTTGCTTCACGGTGTGGCTGAAGTAAAGTAAGTGTATACAGCGGGCTTCCAGGACAATGGACAGATCCGTTTGGGAAGAAGAGCAGCCAGACTGCTCTGTCCAAGTGAGGATGGCGGGACTTCATCCCACCTACTCGGTACAGCGTGTTAATCTGGGTTGACTAGAGAAACAGATTCAGAGACACTCATCTGTGTAAGAGAGAACTTTATATCAAAGAGCAATTGTACATTAAGAAAACATCCCTGCCCAGTTCAGATCTAGTCCATAAGTTCTATATTTCCCCATACGTCAATACTAGTCCGTACATTCCTCTTTAGATGCACGTAGCCTTGCAATGATGCTGAATGCAGGAAGATCACAGGCCAGTAGGTGGAAAGTCTTGTGGATCCAGTGGCAGTGGAAGAGTCTCAGTGCTGGCATGGGTGGGTCTCCACATGGATCATCTAGTTCCAGGGCTGTAGCGTAGCTCCATGTGTCTTGTCAGCAGAAAGACTTAACAGAGAGTCTGTGTGTAGCTGGACTCCAGTGAGCTATTTATCTCTGTGGTGCCTCCAAATGAGGTCATCAAGCTGTGACCTGATTGACTCCACCCATTTGCAAGTTGACACCAGATTATGTAACTACCACATACATACAGGTTATCAGGAGAGACCAGTCCCTGGAAAAGGTCCCTGTGCTTGGTGAAGTGCTGGGTTTGTGGAAAAGAGAATGACCTTCCATGAAACCCGTGGCCACAGCGTCTCTACCAGTGGTTTCAAACCTAACGGTGATTGTGAGGATGGGGAAGGGCTGGTTGGTGTTTCAGCCTGTTATCCAGACAGTCACTGTACATGGAAACCATCCGGAAAGCACCTAACAGAAACAGCATCACTTGTAAATGAATGTTTTAATTCCCATTGATTATTCTCCCACTAGCAAGCCTCCTTGCTTAAGGGCACTTTTTATCCCCCAAGCAGCTTAACATCTCAGTTAACAACCAGAGACCATTAATTAAGCAGAGACTAAAGAGGTGCCACCATTGCCCAAGGATTCCTCATGGTGGCATGGGGACGGGCAGTGATGACTGCCAGTCCCCAGGATTCAGCACCACGGGCACAGCGGCAATTCACAAAGAAATTAAGCAAGGGAAACAGAAAGAGGGGCGTAGAGTTCTCTTGCAAATGGGAAGCAGTTTTAGTCGCCAGGTGACAAAGGTCCTCCAGACAAATGAGTAGTGGACAAAAGAGGAAGACCCCCGGGAAATGCACCAGCACAGTGATCAAGACACAGCTACCGGCTTTTCAGGGGGTCACGTGATGGGGAGTCACCCTCAACGCCATGGCTGGGAGTTTGGTTTTGGTTGGCGTTTCAGATCCCTGTAGCCAAGATGATCTTTGGTTCTGGTGGATATGAGTTTGGGCTGCAAGACATAAGTCAGTAGTATGGACCCACCAGGCGCTCCTCAGGAGAAAGATGAGGCTTTCTAGTCTTGTAAAGATTTGTCGTCTCAGAAACTCCCTGGCCAGCTCTGCTCTGTTTGGTAGGGTTGCTCTGAACTGGAATTGACACGATGCAGTGGCAGTGCGTTCGAGACGTTGGCGTGTGGGTTATTGAAAGTGAAAAAGTACTTCTTTTAGGACTTGGTAGTATAACGTGGGGCAGTGTTACGGGGCCGTGTAACACTACCCCTGCCTCCTTGGGTGACAGTCTCAAGTGTCCAGAAATATATGAACTTGAGACAAGGTTTCCCAGGGCCTTCCAGGTGGGGTGGAGCATATAGGTAAAGCTTTGGTTAGATGATGGTGTGTACTTAACAGTGCATTAAATACCTTTTATAGAGGGGTACACAGTGAGGAGAGGAGCTCTGGTGACATAGTGGGTTACATTTGGGGTTGCATTCTGAAAGGTCAGCCGATCCAAACCACGAAGGGAGAAAGATGGAGCTGTCTACTTTGGTAACAAGTTGCGGTCTTGAAAACTCTCAGGGGCCCTTGTCCTCTGCCCTGGAGGGTCATTAGGAGTCGGCATCGCCTCGATGGCAGTGAGTGTGGTTTTGATTTTGGATCATGTGAGGGATTGCAAATGGATAAAAGCATAGTGCATTTCACCAAAAGATGTACAGGCAGTTAGTTCTCTTGCCTCATCAGAGATTCAAACATATTCATATTCGGTGGCCAAACTAGATTTCAGGGGACATTGAAAAAAGCTCAGGCAGTGATCAGAATGGCATAAATTAGCATGGTTAATTTTTCAGTGGGGTGTCTTAGAAGTAATGTACGCTTTAGGTCGCACTGCTGGAAAAAATGTATATTCTTCATCAGATTGTGAAGTAGTAGGGAAAATGACTTAGGTTACTTATTAAGACTGGGAAAAAAATCTCTCTCGGCCAGTAGCTCCTTTACAGCATTCTAACCTGGAGGCACATGCAGAGCCCATTCATTTGTATGGCTATTTTGCAGCAAGGGGCTGCTACAAATTTGGGACAGTTTTCAGTACAATAGCATACGTGCTCCCCAAGAGTGAGCAGAGAAAACGCTCCCATTAAAGACGTATCTGCAATGCGTGTTTTGTAGGAAAACACACTCTTTCTTAGTATTCCTCAGCGGCTTTGAACTGGTGGAAGATGGTGGTCACCTCCACGCTGCCCCACCCTGTGCCTTCTTCACCATTGTCTTTGTAGCCACTTGTCAGTCCATCTCGTTGAGTGTCTTCCTCTTTGTTGCCCCTCCACCTTGCCAAGCTTGGTGTTTGAGAGTTTATTGTGCCAGCCTGGCTGATAAACACAAGTGGGATTAACTGAAGAGCAGAGAGATGGATGGCTTGGTGAGCCTTGCCTTTCTTGTCTCTCGCTCTGTGATCATCGGACCAGTGTGTGGCTGCCTTGCTTGTTCTGTGCCTCAATTTAAAGGCTACACTACCTGTGGGACGCCTAGCCTGTGGACTGTGTTGCTGTAAGTTGAGGTCCCTTTAAGACTTCTCTGGAACTGGGGACTGACGGTTGGTGACCTGCCTTGTGATTGGCTGCTGTGCTGACATAGCCTAGCTCTCTCTACAAATAGAGGAAGATCTGGCAGCAGACTAGACTGGAAGGACTGCTGGTCTCTCAACTTTGTCTCACGGACGTGAGTTGCACTGAGCCATTTGTAGTGCTTTCTAATTTAACTGTTTATTTCTTGTATTATATATCTGTATATGATTTAACAGTTCATTTCTTGTTATATATCTAATTATCTTTATAAATAAATATATTAAATTATCAGCAATTTGGTTTTATCTCTCTAGAGAACCCTGTCTAACACAGTGTTCTCCTCCCGGAACTGGTCCCTCCTGCTGCTGACGTGCTCAGGGTACCCAAGAAGTCGTCTTGTCTTCATTGCCTCTAAGGAGCTTGCAGGCTGTACTTCTCCCCAGACAACTGTATTCATTCTCCTGGCAGTCGATGGTACCACCAGTATCACAATTCAAATGCATCAGTGCTTTTTCAGTCGTTCTTATTCGCTGGTTGCCTAATTTTCACATGTGCTGGGAGAAAGATGGGGCTTTCTACACCTTTAAAGAGGTACAGTCTCGGACACTCACAGGGGAACTTCGACCCTGTCCCATCGTTACGCTGTCCCATAGGGTTGCTATGAGGTAGCATCGACTCAATGGCAGTGAGTATTTTGCATGAGGCCATTAAAACACAGTGACTTGGGTTAGTAGGTGTCCCTTAGTCCTCTAGGTGATACCTGCACCCTCTGATACTTTAAAGAAGGTCTTGTGCAGCAGATTTGTCCAGTGCAATATGTCATTCGATTTCCCGACTGCTGCTACCATGGGCATTGATTGTGGATCCAAGTAAAACAAAATCTTTGGCAACTCTAATGGTTTCTCCATTTATCACGACGTTACTTGTTATTCCAGTGGTGAGGATTTTTGTTTTCTTTATATTGAAGTGTAATGCACCCTGAAGGCTCTGTTCTGTAGGTCATCATCAGTAAGTACTTCACATACTTTTCACTTTCAACAAGCAAGATTTTGTTCGTTTGCTTATCACACACAGGGTAATGAGCCTCCCCGCTCCCCCTTCAATTCTGATGCCCGATTCTTCTTTTACTTTAGCCTCTCAGATTCTTTGCTCAGAATACTGCCTGAATACGTTTGGTGAAAGGTGAAACCCTGGTGCATATCTTTCTCGATTTTTAAACCACACAGAATGCCCTTGTTCTGTTGGGATGGGTGCCCCTTGGTCCCGGTACGGTTCTCCATGAGCACAGCCAGGTGTTCTGGAATTCCCACTCTGTGCAATGCTACCCATAATTTGATATGATCCACATAGTCAACAAAACACAGGCAAATAACTCTCCGGTGTCCTCCACTTTTAGCCCGGATCCACCTGATACCAGGAATTGTGGCATTCCTCATAACACACCCTCTTCCAGATCTGACTTGAATTTCTGGAAGTTCCTAGTTGATGTACTACTGCATCCACTTTTTAAAGCTTTACTCGAGGTTGTGCTCACGATACCACTCCGTAATTTCTGCAGTCTGTTGGATCACCTCTGTTTGCAGTGGGGACAAAGAAGGCACTTTTCCGGTCAGTGGACCGCGTGGGTGGCTGTCTTCCAAAATCATTGACGGAGACCAGGGAGCACTTCCAGTGTTGCCTGTGTGTTATTGGTGAAATGTACGAATTGTTTTTCCCTTCCATTGATGTTTTTGGACCCTTGTGCTTCATCGATGCCTTTCGTAGAGCTTGTATTTCTTCCTTCAATATCATCTCAGCAATATGCTGCCTCCTAAATTGACTGAATGTTGAGCAGGTATTTTTGGCCCCGTGACTGCGTGTCCTCCTGTGAACAGTGAAGGGATTACTGGTGCTGTTGAAGGCAGCTCTGGTAGAGACTCTGAAAATGAGGCCCATACTTCACGTAAGGTGTTTGCTACAGACGGACAGACGGGCGACAGTTGGTGAGATGGAAGGTAACACGGAGCTCCTTATCACTTGGGAGTCAGACTTTACCCAACACTTTAGAAGTAAGGGAACTCATTTTTTGTATCTTATCAGAGTCTGATAATTGAATTTCTTACAGATATCTGCTCAAAACCAGAGTACCAGCAAAATTACAGTGCAATGATTATACAGTTCTTATCTTTTGACTTTAGACGCATACCTCTCTGTAATATAAACTGTGTGGAGTAAATCCATTATCTTTTAATTCCATTTTTCCTTAAACCTCGGGAGTTTCTCTCTCATACACATACACACATATATATACGTATATATATGTATGCACACACACAGATATATATATATCTATTTCATACATACATGCTTCCTAGACATCCATGGATTCAAACCTGGGTGGAAAGCGATGTTGCAGAACAGACAGGCGTTTCCTTGAAGTGCATCTCAGCATGTCATTTCCAAGGCTGAAATAGTTCTTAATTATGGCCAAGAGCGATGGGGAGTGGGAGGTAAAGAGCATGTTTGGGCCTCTCCCACGTACATACTTCCTTCAGGTTGACTATGGCTGAGCTTTCGATGAGCTCAGAATAGAAACACACGTATTATAAGTGTGCCCGCCAAAGTATGACTACTTCTAGAAATAGTGACTGATGATCATGCTGCTATTGTTGTGTTGGATGCCTGCTGATTCATAGGCACCCCGTGCACAGAAGAATAAAACGCTCCCCAGCCCTGTGCCCTCTTCACAGTATTTCTTACACTGTTTGCTGGCAGTCCGTGGGGTATTCAGTAGGCTTTGTCAAGGCCCTCAGTCACACACGTCCTTGGTCTTCTGGGCCCACGCTTCAGCGTTTGCACGCACGTGAGACGATGGAAACAGGTCACACCTTGAAATCAGGCTCCCCTTGTCGTCTTCAACCTGACAGCTTGCCGTTTTGCTTTTCAACACTCGGAGAGTAGGTCTTTGGCCGCACAAGTGCTCCCTCCGGGCCGTCCTTTGAGTCCTCCAGTGCTGCTTCCGTGGGTGTCGCTTGTGGGTCCACGGGAAAGGAAGCCACTGCCGGCGGCGTCTCCTCCTTTGTCAGGACCTTGTTGACAGCCTGCTGTGAACGGCTCTGTTCCCTGCGGATGGTAATAACGGCTGCGGCTCTGGAAAACAAATAAAGGGTTGCATTGGAAAGCATGCCACCCAGCCTGCCCGCAATGGGCAGGTTCCCGTGGAGCAGACTCGGGCAGACCAGGGAGCAAAGCCTGCTCATCACCTGGGCATTGCCGGGAAGACTGTCCCGCCTGGTGTACTGGAAGAGGACCCCACCAGGTGGAAGGCACAGTGGCTGCAGCGATGGAGTTGAGCATCTTCAGGGTCATGAGGATGGTGCAAGGCAGCCACATCTTGTCCCGTGACGTGTGGGGACACGGTGAGTTGGAGCTGATGTGCCGCCAGCCGCCAGCTGACAGTGTTCAGCCCCAACCCCGTGGTCTTCCTCCCTGCTCCCGAAACACTCAAAACCAACCCACTGCCGGCTGCTGGCACATCACTGTTCAATCGGCGTCCTTCTAGGACATTTCACAAAACACATCTTCCTGTAGGTACGCAGATGCCTTTGCTTGTACAATATCTTTTCTTCAAGCCAAACCAAAACAGAACAAAAACACCCCAGACCCCTCATTGTCGTTGAGTGGATTCCAACCCAGAGTGACCTTGCAGGACAGGGTAGAACTGCCCCTGTGGGTTTTCAAGACTGTAACTCTTAAAAAAAACCCTTTTTTTAATTAAAAGATCATTTTATTGGGGGCTCTTACAGCTCTTAGAACAACCCATACATCAATTGTTTCAAGCATATTTTTACATATGTTGCCATCGTTATTTTCTAAACATTTACTTTCTATTGAGCTCTTTTTGTCCCTCCCTCCCCCAAACCTTGTGACCCCTTGATAAATTATAAGTGATTATTATTTTTGTATCTTCCCCCATGGTTCCTGCTGTGGGTGCCCTGAGGGGAGTTATGTGTATGGTACCCCTGCTCCCGTGCCTGGTTTCTGTGTGTCCTGAGCTCTTATGTCTCTTTATGGGAACCGAAAGCCTCGGAGCGGCTGGTGGTCACACTGCTGCCGTGCAGTTCGTAGCCCAACAAGCGAGCACTGTGTCCCCGAGCGCCGTCTCCCCAGGGGTGGGGGCATTCTGTGTGCCTGGTTCTGCAGCGGCTTTCGCTGGGCAGTGTATCACAAAAGAGTTCTCTATTGTTTTGTGTTTTTTCAGCCAATGTAGTATACCCTCTGGAATCAATCTAAACATGTGTTTAATATTTTTCATCTTGAGGGCCTCTGTTCACCTAGTTCTCAGTTTCCTCTATTATATGAATGATGCTGTGACCTCTGTGCACACAGGGGAGGGTGGGTGTTACCGTGCTTTTGAGACAGCCGTGGAAATGTTGGGCTATAGAGCATGTGCATTTAAGACCTTTTGGATAGTTGCTTCTGCATTGTGCGTCATGAGCTCTGCACAGATGAGGATGTCCACCCCCCTGCAGCAGAGCCCAGGGCTCCGTATCCTTCCCAGTTCTCTGACTGCCAGCAAGTGGTTCAACACGCCTGCTCACGCCTGCTTGACCTCTGGCATTTCTGTTTGTGGCGTGTGGGCGGTGTGAATTCTATGTTCCTATCCTTCGTATTTAAAATCCCTACAATTGGGCCGACCAGCAAACCACGTCATGATGCGTGGAGACGAGGTTTCCTTTTCCTTGGCTCCATCATCCGCACTCCTGGAAGCAGCTGTCTAGAAATCAGATGCCGTAGACGGCATTGGGAACGTCTGCTGCCCAAGACCTCTCGAGAGTCAAGGCGTCACTTTGCCGACGAAGGTGCGCCTGACCCAGGGCCTGGTGTGTCACCTGCGTCACCCGGGAGTGACAGCTGGGCGATGAGAGAGGAAGACGGAGGAAGAGTTGATGCCTTTGAACTGCGATGTTGGCGAAGAGGATACCGCGGGCTTGGAGAAGGACAGACAGATCTGTTTTGTAAGAAATCTAACTGCAATGCTGCTTGTAGGTGAGGATGGCAAGATCTTTTGGGGCGCGTTACCAGGCAGGACCGACCAGCCTCCGGAGAAGGACATCACGCTAGGTAGGTAAAGTAGCGGGCTGGTGAACCAGAGGGAGACCCTCAACGAGATGGATTGACACGGCGGCTCCAACAGTGGGCTCAAAGCATGGCAAAGCCATGAAGATGGCACAGGACCGGGCAGTGTGCCTTGTTGTCGTGCTCGGGTCCCTGTGAGTTGGAACTGACGTGACCGCACCTAACCACAGCTATGGTCCTTAGTGTTAGAGCGAGAGAAATCATAGTCATTAAAAAAAACTTAGTTCCAGGATTACATACTCCGCCTTGCCCAACGGCCCCCACCCCCAACCCCATCCTCCTTTTGACGTTTGACCCAAGTGATTTCTTCTATTTCCGTCACGTAACTTAAAATCTAGTTGGGAGGTGGACAGGAGCAGATGGTCGCACAATTAATTTTCAAGTGTCGGAGGATTACCTGCCTTGCTGTTGCTGATTTCCAGCTTAATTGCTTTGTGATCAGAGGATGTGCTTGGCCTGACTTCCACCTCTCAGTAGTGACGGTCTTTACAACAGACAGATTTATGGTGGGCTCCAGTAAGTGTGCCCGTCTGTGCTTTTTGCCCTTGCTGGGTGCTGGGTGGGTGAGTCTTGCTGAACTGGGTGCTCAGTATGGCTTGTGGAGGCCTAGAGGTGTTGTGTTTATGCTGTGGGCTGCATTCTTCAAGGTCCACAGTGTGCAACCCCCACCCGCTCCTCCGGACAAAGATGAGGCTCTCTACCCGGGAAAAGAGTTACAGTCTCGGGAACCTACAGGGGCAGCTCTTCCCTGCCCTGTAGGGTCGCCATGGATCAGGATCAACTCGATGGCGGTGTGTTGGGTTTTGGAGTGAGGCGGTCCAGGTCTTCATTGCAAGTGGTCCAGTCTGGGCTTTGCCTGTAGTCCTGCCAAGTCACCCCTGTTTTCCCAGCCTGAGCTCCAACCCTACTGTGGCCCCATTCTCATCTAGGGATGCCCCCTCTCTATTTTCCACATGAAGCAATGCTCCCTTGCTGCCAAGTCTAATCCAAAAGTCATTAGGTCACTGAGCCAGCCCTGATCAAACTTGCCCCTCTCCGAACTTCGATAGCCCTTTCTCCCTTCTGTGTTTCCGTAAATGGGCTCGCTTTTGTCTTCTCCTGAACTGTGAGCCGTTGGAGAACAGGGCCTGTGGCTGATTGGCTTTTCCCACCATCCTCCACCACGCGTGACCACATGCACAGCATTGAGCAATCCATCCCTGGTGGCTGCTGCTCTCAGTTGCCACCAAGCGGGTTCCGGCCTACAGAGACCCTTTGTGCAGCAGAACGGAACGCCGCCCCGTCCTGCCCCTTCGCTAGTTGAAGCTCCGTAAAATGAATGCCTGGTCACTCACAGAATGTTTATTGAGCGCCATAATCTATCTCATACAGTCTAAATTTTCCTACGACGGGGGTCTTCATTCACACGCTGTGTGGACGCACCATCACACTAATAAGCAGAGAGATGCATTTAGTCCAAAGACAGTGTAACCAGCCGCAGGTGATGAGAGAACACAGGGTACCACTCACTGGCATGCCTTACTGTTTCAACAGATTTGTTCTTAGACAAACAGGAAGCAGCGTTTAGTGACAAGGCCAGTTCCTGGCCATGGAGTCATCAGAGGGCACCTTGTTTCATCAACTTGGGGAGGGAGTGACGGAATTTCCTGGGCTCATTGGTGATTGTCTCTCAGGGAGGGCAAGGGCCGACGCCCACGTTTGCAGTGAGAGTCGTTTTCTGGTAGTCTTACTCTTGTTTCTCAATCAGGATTTCTTTCTCACCAGACGGGCTTGTTCCCAAGTGTAGCTATCACCTTTCAAATGAATTAATAAGCACTTGCTGTGTTTGGGGGTCTGGTGGTTTAGCACTGGTCCACCAACGGAAAGGTCCTCGGTTCAGACTCGCCACTGCTCCCCGGGAGAAAGGCATTGACAGTCTGCTCCTATAGAAATCCGAAGCCTCAGAAACCCCATGGGAAGCGCTAGTCTTTCCATAAGGCCTCTGTGAGTTGTCATCTACTGTGCAGTTCACAACAGCAACAACTCGGGCTTTGTGATAAGGGTCTTGCTATTGTCGATGGCTCTATGCCAGACAGATGCCCAGAAGCCGTGGTGTAGGTATATTTTCAAACCCCGGCCTGGGCATTTGCAAAAATCTCGTCTTTAGATAGAAACTGAGAAGTCTGTTGTTACACACCGGTTGTTGTTATTGCTGTCGAGTGCCGTCTAGTCTTTTCTGGCTCATAGCAACACTCCGTCCGGCAGAAGAAAGCATCGCCAGGGCCTGCACCGTGGTTGAGCCGATTATTATAGCCACGGCGTCATTCTATCTTGTTCAGGGTCGTCATCTTTTCCCCTGACCACCTACTTTCCCAAGCACCATGTCCTTCTCCAAGGGCCGCGGCTGGTCCCTCCCTCCTGTTGACATATCTGAAGTATGGGATGAAGTCTCCCCATCCTAGCTTCTCCAGAGCTTTCTGGCTGGATTATTCCCAAGACAGATTTGTCCATTCTTTTGGTAGTATTCCATACTTTTCCCACACCATAATTAAGGCACCAGCTCTTCTTCTGTCAGCCGTACTCATTGTCCAACTTTCACCCGGAGATGAGGTGATTGGAAAAGCACTGCTTTCCTCAGCCGCACCTTCATCTTCAAAGTCACATCCTTGCATTTTAACACATCAAGAAATTCTTCACAGCAGGTTCGCAATTCCTGACAGTGGCTTCCATGTGTGTGGACTGTGGATTCAAGGACAGTGGAATCCTTGACAGCGTATATCTTGCTTTCATTTATCACGGGTTGCTTATTGATTCCATTGTAAGGATGCTTGTTCTCTGAGTGTGTGGTGCAGTCCTTCCTGAGGTCTGTAGTCTTCGTTCTTCATCAGTAAGTGCTTCAAGCTCTCCTTGCTGTTAACAAGCAAGGTTGGGTTGCAGGTTATTAAAGAACTTTGCTCCAACTCTGAAGCTGCGATCTTCTTCTTCTGGTACAGCTCCTGGGATTAGTTTTTCAGTACACAGATTGAATACGTGCTGTGAAAGGCTACAACTCTGACCTACACCTTTGCTGACTTGAAAGGGTACCGTGCCCCCTTGTTCTCTTATAAGACCTTCTTGGTCTGTACACAGGTCCTGCATGAGCACAATGAAGTATCCCGGGAGTCTCACTTTTCCCAGGGTTATCTAGACTTTGTAGGAGCCACACAGTTGAATAGATTTACGTGGCCAATAAAACACAGCTAAATTTCTTCTCTGCTTTCAACCAAGGTCCATCTGATAATCAGCAGTGATGTCCTTCATTTTCAAGTCTTTTCTGAAGGGTAGGAGGATAAAGGGGTGGAAACTTACTTACAGTACACATATAGAAATATAGGAGTCCTGGTTGTGTATGGAGCCCTGGTGGTGTAGTGGTTGTGAGTAGGGCTGCGATCCACATGGTTGGCAGTTCAAAACCATTGGCAGCTCAAAAGGAGAAAGAATGGGCTTTAGACTCCCATAAATGGTCACAGGCTCAGAAACCCACAGTGGGTCACTGTCCATCAGCAGTGAGAATGAGTGAATGAAGTTGTGCTGTAGGCTTGGCATTAGGCTCATAACCGTGAGGTCAGCTGTTCAAACCCACCAGCCACTCTGTGAGAGAAAGATGAGGCTGCCTGCTCCCACAAAGATTTAGTCTTGGAAATACTATGGGGGTTTGCCATGAGTTAGATTGACTTGGGGGCAGTGGGCTTATAGCAGTACCCCACTACTGGATATTATCTTGCTAGGTGCAGCACAGTGCATTTGGAAAGAGTCATTCACACTGAATGTGTGCTCATAATAGAACTTTGAGTGAGATCGAAATAACACAAATCTCAACTGAAGACACAACCAGTGAGATGCTGCGATTTGTGTGAAGATCAAAACGTGAATGCCTGCAATCACCCTGCTGGTTTAGGTCTTTCTGGAAATGCCAGCCATGGCAATTAGGAATGAGAACAAAGTAATTGTGCTAAGTGCCTTTTGTACCTTCAACAGGGGATGTTACTCTGCATTCCCAATAACAACAGTACCAGGCCTCTCCAAAAAACAAAAACCAACCCCACTCACAACTTTGTTTGCATTTCTTTAGTAGAAATGAACATTTGATATCTTTGTGTTTATTCATAACTTAAAGGGTGAGGTGTGAGTTGTACATGTGTCTGGCATTAACTGAAGACACGAAAGGAAGAATTTGAATGGACTTTGCCTTTCAGTAGCTTCCAGACACACACACACACACACACACACACACACACACACACACACACACACACAATCTCTCTAGAGGAAAGACGAGATGATGAGACTAATACGTCTCAGAGAGTGAGCGATAGAGGGGAAGGGCATGAGAAAAGAGTTTCGGAGCTATAATACTAGGTTTGGGGAGAGTGGCTTACGATTACTTATCTGAATATAAAACTTACAACTCTTTGGCACTTGGCAATCACAGCTCATGGAATTTTCTCTAAGGATGTAATTGTGTATGTCTGCATAGAGGTATGCACAAGGATAAGCCTTACATGTGTTAGAGAAATATGGCAAAGATCTAAATGCTCACCTATGATGAGCTGATGAATGGCTGTGTAAATTATAACCCATAAATCCAATGGGGTTCTATGAAGCCAGTGGAATGTATTGACCTGCAGATCCCCACAACCTGTCCCTATGATACAAAACAGATTGCAGAACACGTGTATGCTTCAATCCCACCGTCATTAGACATCTATATCTGTTTCTCTCCATCTGTGATTGACATGGCCAAGGATTTCATTTTACGAACGAATAATTACTGCACGGGGCAAAACTGCTACACAAGACCGCATTCGTTTTTCAGGATGGTGCTTGTTGGTCCAGTAGCGAGGATTTTAATTTTATCATATTGAGGTGTAATCCATGCTGAGGCTTTTAAAATCTTTGATGTTCATCCGTAAGTGCTTCGAGCCCTTTTTACTTCCAGCAAGCAAGGTTGTGTCATCTGCAGATCCCTGGTTGCGAATGAGTCTTCCTGCAAACACGGTGCTGTGCTCTGGTTCATGTGGCGCGGCTTCTGCGATGCTTTGGTCCACATGCAGATTGAGTGAGTATGATGAAAAGATACCACCTTGACGCATGCCTTTCCTGGTTTTAAATCACACAGTATCCCCTAACCTGTTAGAATCACTGCTTCCTGGTCTATGGAGAGGTTCCACATGAGCACAATTAAGTGTCCTGGAATTCCCACTCTTAGCAATGTTCACCAGAATTGGCTCAGTCCAATGTCTTTACACTGTGCATAGAATGCAGGCAAACAGCTTTCTGGTGTTCTCTGCCTTCAGCCAAGATTCATCTGGCATCAGCAGAAATAGCCCTGCTTCCAAGTCTTCTTTAGAATCCAGCTCGGATTTCTCCCTGGCAGTTCCCTGTTGATAGACTGCTGCCACCGTGTTTTCCATTTCCTGGAGTCAGCCCTCAGGAAATGGCACCTGGCATTAGCAGTGTCCCTTAAATGCAGGGCTTTACATTTGAAGGTAATTAGAGACTGGATACTGATACTGGATGTTTTTGAAACGGCTTACATATTGATCACTCAGAACCTGTCCCCCAGTGGTCATGCCCCCCTCCCTCCTCAGTTCGGCCCTTTGAAATGGCTTTCTACTGTGATACCAGCGGAGGAAGGCGAGCCTGGTGACATGCACCCTTCCTCACAGAGAATCGATCTGAGGACTCCTGAGATATTGCCTTGGTATTCCCTTCCGTTTAGTGGTCTCAGACTCTCAGGGACCTTATGTCCCCCAAAGTCAAAACTCTCCGCCATCGAGTCCTGGTGACTCGGGTCCGGGTCACTCATGGTGACCCAATGGGATGGGGTAGACCTGCCACGGTGGATTTCCAAGACTGTAATCCATCAAGGAGCTGGCTTGACCACAGGGGCTACAACAATGATAGCAGGCTTAGGAGCGATCGTGAGGATGGTGCAGGACCGGGCAGTGGTCCCTTCTGTTGTGGATAGCGTCGCTAGGGGTTGGCACAGACTCAGTGGCATCTAACAAAAGCAGTCCAACTCTTTATGGGAGTAGAAAGCCTCATTTTTTTCTGTCGGGTGACTGGTGGTTTCCAACTGAAGACCTAGGGCAGTGGGTTCAGTGGGCCCTCGAGTCTGTCTTGGTATCTCTGTGTCTCTGCCTCTTAAAAAAAAAAAGAATAGCTAAGCTAGGGCTTGCAGTGTTACCCTTGGCATCTAGTCTTGTACTAACAGGATGGAAGGCAGGGGTTGTCCTTGAGAAATCTGGCTGCTCCAACCTGTATGTCTGTTTCTGCTCCAGCCTGTATGTCTGCTTCTGCTCCAGCCTGTATGTCTGTTTCTACTCCAGCCTGTAT
>NW_022111373.1:136556767-136559330 GCF_000313985.2 Echinops telfairi
TGCTTCTGCTCCAGCCTGTATGTGTGCTTCTGCTCCAGCCTGTATGTGTGCTTCTGCTCCAGCCTGTATGTCTGCTTCTGCTCCAGCCTGTAGGTCTGTTTCTGCTCCAGCCTGTATGTCTGCTTCTAGCTTCGGCGTTTCGGCCCCTACTGCCCCAGCTTTCAGATTGTGTTGCAGTTGAAGACTACATTGAGAAGACTCTCCTGCCAGTTTGGATAGTGTGCTGCAGACAGGCCAGTTCCCCCTGCTTCTCAACGCTTTTCAAATCACAACGGGATGGCGTCCTTTTCGAGTTTGTAATTGCCTTTGAGACCCTTCCTGACTCAGGAGTCGCTCTAGGTCACGGATCTGGTCCTGTCCATCTGTCCTGGTCCCTGCTCCCTGGGTCCACCTAGTCTTTGGACTCTTCTCCACCAACAGGAGAGACATCTGCAGTTTTGAGTTGAGGTCTTTGTCAGCATACAGATGCTATTTTTGAAAATGACATCAGCCCTCAGAGGTAAAGAGAAGAGATGGCATGATTTGGGAGAAATGAAAGCCTTTGGTGAACTGCTTCCCGTTTGGCTTGTTTGTGGGTTTAATGAGAGTTAACCTGTGAGCGGTAGCAGACCCTGCACTTGCTGTCTTAGAACGACTTAACCCCTCCCAGTGTTATTTACCAGAAGGTCATTGTGAGGCTAGCGGGACCCGCTTGACCTTTATGGGAGTAAAAGAGGAACAAATTGGGTCTCGGCATTTAGACAGTGAGATGAGCAAGATGACTGTCTCCTCATGATGGAGGAGCTGACCTTAAGCCTCGATGCTTTCGATGAAGCCGTTTTCTGCTGCCCTAGCAAATTAGCAAGGCTGTCTGTATTCTTATGGCCGTGAACTGAACGCCGGGGCTAAATGCTTGCACTCCATTTCTGGAACTCTCGTGGGGCATATTCATTCTATGAGCAGTAACCCCAGACTCCTCTTGGAGGCCTAGGACATGGAAAACATGGAAGATTTCACCTAAATCTCTCCCTGGGATCCATGCGGATAAAACAACCTAGGCATGGAAGGAGGTTTATTCACAGAGCATGCATCTAAGGTCCCGGGTGGGCTGAGGGAGTGCTGAGACGTGGAGGTAGCAACTTGGCGGAATGTAGGACCCTCACGAGCGCTATCATCAGGAGAACGAAAAACATTAGCGTGTGCTTGTTTGGATTAAATCACAAGATTGAGTGATAGGAAAACACAGAAAGGCATGTGCTTCACACACGACCCCAGATTTGCCCAGACAAGTCTTGGCACACCATGCTTTCATGCCCAACCTGTTTTAGAGGGCATGGGCAGGCTCAAGAGCCCTGGTGGTGTAGTGGGTCACAAAGACACGTTGGGCTGCTAACCACAAGGTCAACAGGTTGAATCCACCAGCTGCCTCACTGGGGAAAGATGAGGCTTTCTACTCCCCTGGAGAGTTGCAGTCTCTGAAACCCTTTGGAGCAGGTCTGCCTTGTGTTCTAGGGTCACTAGGTCGGAGTGGACCAGATGGCAGTAAGAGGTAGGTTTCATTTCTGGCTCCATAATCACAGTTTCTTTTGCAACTCGCTAACTTCTGCACTTAAGAACAAAACTTAAAAAAAAAATCACCCAACTACAGAACTGATCATTTTAATGGTTGGGGTGATGTCAAGTCTGGGAAGGACACTGGGATTTAGTTTACAAATCCCATCCAGCCGTCCTGGTGAAGAAAGGACCCCTGATCTTCTCTAGACATGATGGGGAACTCCGCCAAAGCTCACTGCCCCACGGTAGAGACCGTCAACCATGACATTCATGTCTCTGTCTTCAAACATTACTTCAGGGGGCCTGGAGACGACGACGCCAAGATTCTTAATAATGGTCCTTGTTAGAAGACATTGAGACAGTTCCGACTCGCAGTCACCTGTGGACACAGAAGGAAGCAGCGCGCAGGCCTGCACCGGTCTCACGATGACCGTGTTTGAGCTCACTGCCGCAGCCTCTATGCCAATCCATCTCCTTGAGGGCCTTCTCTTTTGCTGACCGTCCATTTTACCAAGCCTGATGTCCTTTTCCAGGGACAGGTCTCAGGTCCAAAACACGAGATGAAGTCTCGCCAACCTTCATTACGACTTACAGGTGGCCTTCTGGCTGTATCTTTCCCAGGACAGGTTTGTTCGTCGTTCTGGCAACCCATGGGCCTTTCCACATTCTCAGCAACCTCCTAATTCAACCACATCGGTTCTCCTGGGGTCCTTCCTGATTCGTTGTTTGCCTTTCCCGTGCACGCAGAACGCCCAATGGTAACATAGGGACTTGTGGATGTTGGAGAGCAAGATCATGGAGGGGAAGAGCCCTTCCCCTCACATTGTCTCAACGGCCGGTGCAGGCAGCATGACCTTTCAGGTGGTCGGTGGCCTTGCTCACCTGGGAGAGGTCGTGGTTATTCCTGACTGTCACCGCGAGGCTCCTCTCCAGCCCCAATCTCCTCTGGAAAAGAAGCCAGGAAATGTAGTCGAGAGTGCAGCCTCTTGGACTTCTGAGAAAGTTCTCTCTCTCAACTCTTTGCTCAGCC
>NW_022111373.1:136561575-136590508 GCF_000313985.2 Echinops telfairi
TTTTTTCACATCATGACCTACTCTTTGGAAGCCCATCAGGTCAATAGATGAGAAGTAGGTATACAGGGCAGACCATTGAAACCATACGACCTCTGAAGTCCTGCCTGTGTTCTGAAGAGGTTTTGTTATCAGCCGGGTCTCTCTGAAAGTGGGTTTGCTCGAACCCAGGTGTGAGGACCCTGGCAGCACCTCCCATTCCGTGCTCATGCCCTTTTGGCCTTAGACAGAATTCTCTCAACTACTCGCCTTCTCCTCTTGGACCCTGCCTGTGGTAGCAGTGATTCTCTGTCGTCTAGGCAACACAGACTGAACCTGAGTTGAGGAAAATGCCTTTGTTCCTCTCAGCTCCCCTTCCAACATGGCTCAGGCTCTCCTCCTTCTCCTCGGCTGGCACATTCTGGTTGGCCAGTGGTATCAGATCGGCTGCTGGGGAAATGACGCAGTGCTGAAGGAGTGGAGCAGAAGACCAACCTTCATTGGCATGGTGAGCCAGCTCCCTGGAGGTGGCCAGGGGACCAAAAAGGCAGCTGGGTTGCATCAGGACAGCTCGATTGCCTTGGACCCGTGGGCCAGACCTAGGGCTGTTCGATGGACAGAGCTAATGGTCCTCTGGAAATAGGAGCAGAGGACTAGTGAATACTTGCTTGTTCCTCAGCCACTCGTCCCCACCCACTCTACCTCTTGACCCCAGCGCATTCATGGTGACCTCTAACTGGCCACCTTGTGCTATCTCAGGAGGCAGAAGTGAAGACAGAAGGAAGGAAGCCAGCGGTCAGGTGGAAGAACGACAAGCTGAATGAAGCACCAATAATAGGCGAGGAAATGAGGGAACAGAGAAGGGAGGGCCTTGGACATCAAAGCGACGTCTTTGCTTTTTAAAACGTTGAAAAAGGTCTTTTGCAGCAGATTTGCTGTGGTAGTCACATAATCTGGTGTCAATTTGGAACTCGAGAGAATTAAGGGTGAAGGGGTGGAGTCTAGTCTGTCAATTGGGGCATAGCCAATGAGACCTCTGTGTGGGCATGGCCTTGCCCTGAGGATTCTGGGAACTCCTGTATTTCCTCCTTGGAGGCTGGAGACACACTCTCTCTCTGCTCACTCCCTTGGAGACTTTCTACTGACAAGATTCACTCCTTGAGAGACACTCTACCGACAAGACACATGTGCTATGCCAAGGACCTACCCTGATGCAACCAGACCTCTGGAGCCAGAGAAGCCAGGTAGAGACCCCTGTCAGCGCTGCGATGCTTACGCCTCTGGATCCACAAGACTTCTAACCCACTGGCCTGTGATCCTTCTACATTGAGCATCATTGCATGTGTTTTGTGAATCTGAAGAGGACTTTATAGATTGATATCAGGCATATGGGCTAATATTGGACTTATGGACTTGATCTGGACTGGGCTGGGACATTTTCTCAATATTTAATTTTGCTCTTGTATATAACCATATGAGAGCGTCTATGAATTTGTTTCTCTAGTCTACCCAGGCTAGCACATTTGCCCATTGCAATGAAGTTGCTGACTTCTGCTCCCGCGGACATTGATTGTTAACCCAAGTGGCACGGCATGGCCAAGACGGATGGCATGGCTGAGACTTCCATTTTATCGGTACTGGCCAGTCCAGTGGTGACCGGTTTTCTTTTCTTTCACATTCAGGCCTGATCTGTCCTAAAGGCTGTGAGGCCATTGGCCTTCTGCTCTAAGTGTTTCAAGTCGTCTCTGCTTTTTTGGCCAGTATAGCTGTCACCTGTAAGTTACAGGATGCGACCGAGTCGTCCACCAGTCGTAGCATTGTGTTCTTCCTCCTCCGGTCTGGCTTCTTGGACTGTTTGTCCAGCATGCAGGTTGAATGAGTGAGGAGAAAGCATGCTGCCCTGCCCCACACCGTTTTCTCTTTTAAACCCTGCCGTTTTCCCGTGTTCTGCTGAGCCGCTGCTTCTTGACAGCCAGGAAGGAGGGTGGGGCTAACAGGCTGCACCACCGGGCCAGATAAAATCTTTTGCCTCTGAGTTCTCTTAAGGGCCATCGACTTGCCAAAGACGTTTCGAGGTGGCTTCAAAAAGATTGTGGGGACAGTGGCGATACCAGGAGGGAAGGGGGCTGTAGAAAGGGGGAATTGATCACAGAGCGCTGCATATAACCTCCTCTCTGGGCGATGGGCAACAGAGGGGTAGGTGAAGGGAGACGCCGGGCAGTGTAATATAAGATATAATAATAATTTATAAATTATCAAGGGTGCACGGGGGAGGGGGGCAGAGGAAGGGAGGGGGAGGGGGGGGAAAGGAAAATGAGCTGATTCCGGGAACCCAAGAGGCAAGCGAATTTTGGGAACGATGAGGGCAACAAATGTATAGATGTGCTCTACACAATTGATCTCTATATTGTGATGAATTGTATGAGCCCCAATAAATTGATTAAAAAAAAGATTGTGAGGAAAACTCCACTGTCTTTCAATGCCATTTTTTCCATGAGCTTTTTTGAAGCCTTCCCCCCACCTGCCTTGTGTCTTTTTGAAATATGCCTCTATGGTCTTTTTGAAATCTGCCCCAATGGGCTTCCTTCTTGTAACAAGGAAGCAGACTTGGGCGGGGGTGACATTGACATAGGTTCCAGGTTGAGCAGGCCTTTCATATTAGCATGGAAAGTTCTTGGATGCGTTGTCTTCTCGCTTTCAAAAGGGCCTCTTTAGATACAAGAGAGTATGATGTGATCTTTTTTTAACCTACAACAAATGTTAACTCCTGGTTGACGAGCATTTGGGTTTTTGGAAATCGAGATGCCGACTCTTCAAGAGAGGCACTTGAGTCATTTTGGCCGATGTGGGTGACTCTGTGGCTAAGACAGAACCTGCTGTTTTTCTTCTTAAAAAATGATCACAAGTCTGTCTTCCAAATTTTTGACAGAGACCCCTGGAAGCCATGATTAGCTCTTGCTTTTTTTTTTTTTTTTAAAACTTTTGAAGTTCTTTCTGTTACAAGCTGTTACCCAGGAAAAGGAGAAAGAAGAGGGCGCAGAATCAAGCAATGTGCCTGGTGTCTAAAGGCCTTGAGAAGAGAGGACCTGCGCCAGGGAAAACGTGGAGAAGCACGCCGAGTCCCTCCTGGAAAGCGCTTTCTCCTGCACAGAAAGGCGCTCTGTAGACAATGGCGCTGCCCCCTTTGCCTCAGGACAGAACAACTGGTGCTCCTGCCTTCTGGGCTCTGGAGGCTCCTTTCCCATGATCAAAGCGAATGGAGAGTAGACTGTCTGGGTTTTTCAGACTGGCAGCTTTCTATAAGAGACTGCCGTGATGGGGATGCGTAGGCAAAGGTGCCGAGCTGTTGAACGCCTAATGGTTGTGCTGCTCTCTCCTTTGTTTGTCGCCAATCACTTTCCAGGGACTTCCTCCCTTCACGTTGCCTGCGGAGCTTGGCTCCGGCCTTGGCCGTTCACCTGCTTCCCGATCACCTGGCCATCCTTGCGGACACTGGGCTGGTGAATCAAGGACCACGTGTCCGGTTTGGTTTTCCCCAGTGTCTGAGATGGTGGGGGTGCTCACCAGTCATTAACGTATGCATGGATGGGCCACTAAATTCTCCTGGTGATTAGACTTAGGACCAGAAAGTAAGCTACATGAAGGCCCCGCCCGTCTCTGGTAGACCTTGAGCTCAAAAGTCATTCTGACAAAGTCGTTGTTGTCGTTCGGTGCCATCGAGTCAGTTTGGACCCACAGCAGCATGAAACACGACGTGGTGCTGTGGCAGCTGCACACATGGTCCCATGTGGGGGGGCCCATTGTGGCATCCGCTGTGTGAATCCACCTAATAGAGGGCCTTTTTCTTTTTCGCTGTCCCTCTACTTTACTGTCACTTTGTCGCACTCTGGCGGCTAGTGTGTCTCTGTGACGCTGGAAGCCATGTCACTGGGATTTGAAAGGCCAGCATTGAAAGTGAGAACTGGATTCAGCGGAGCTCCCAGATGAGGAGCAGACAACGAAGGAGGAATCAGCTGCCCGCTTCATGGGAAGACGCTGCTGAAAACCTGAGGCGTAGCTTCCAAACATCGTCAGATACAGACAAAAGGAGGCACGCAATAGATAGCTGTGCTCTGCACACGGGCTCCATGGCTGCTGTGTCCTGGGTCAACCCTTCGGTAAGACAGACCTACTCTTCCTGGGCTACCGTGCCCTGTCTAGGGCATCAGGAGAACCCAGGGAGCGGCACTGTAGATGTTTCTCCTGCTGGGTTGGCAAGCAGTTAATTCCCTTCAGTTTCAGGATCAATGAAGAGCCCTCCAGCCTTGCCTGGGCGGGCCCTTATCATTGCCCTCCTTCCATTGCCTTAGCGCTCCATTGTTTGCAGCTGCCTTCTTGCCCTCTCTGACTCACGGCGAGCCCCTGTACAACAGGGGCTTGGGCCTGGGCCCTGGTTTTCTTTAAATGTCTGCCAAGTCCACTGTTGGTGGCCACTGTGTGTGTTGAATGCCTTCCAACCGAGGAGAATCACCTTCCAGCATTATTTCAGAGGGCATTCGGGTGTCATCTATGCTGTTGTTGTTGTTGTTGTTAGGTGCCATGGAGTCGGTTCTAACCCCTAGGGACCCAAACAAAACAGCTGCCCGATCCTGCGCCATCCTGACAAGTGTCCCTGGGCTGGAGCCACCGTGGCAGCCACTGTGTCAGTCCACCTCCTTGAGGGCCTTTCTCTCTGTCACTGCCCCTCAATGGCCTGGAAGGGGAACAGTAACCCGCCGTTTGGAGTCAGGGAGGCGGCAGTTCCCCACGGGCAACGTTTAGGAGGGTTAGTTAGGAAAGAAGGCGGAAAGGAGGCATGCACCATCTTCCTAAGTAGATGCTAGAGTGAGAGGATGGCAAGGAATGAGAAGAAAAAGAACGCACCTGAATCAGTGAATGTGACACTGACGGTCTACTCTAAAAACCTTCACCTAATTCCCAATGGAAAGTGGAAAAACGAAAAGATCCCAATGGTGTATTGTTTGGGGCAGCTCTTCCACAGCAGACCTCTCTTTAAAGGGTTAAAATGCAAAGATGTCCCTCTGAAGGGGAAGACACACCTGATCCGGAATGTGGTGTCTTCCGTCACCTCGTCTGCATGGAAAAGCCTGACCGTGAATCAGGAAGACCGAAGACAGTCTGGTCCATTTGAATCATAGTGTTGGCAAAGAATACTAGGTGGATCCTTCCGGAAGAACCAACGCATCCTTGTTTTGGAAGGACGACAGCCAGGACAGCCAGGTGAGAGGATGGAGCTACTTTGGACAAGTTATCAGGGAGGAGCCTTCTCTGGAGAAGGTCATCAAGTTTGGTAAATTCACCTGAAAAGAGGAAGACTTATCTCGTTGTAACGATGGACCCAAACCTAGCGGAGATTGTGCGCCTGGCGCAGGGCCAGAAGTTGGGTCGCCAACTGGAGAGCTCTCTCTCTCTCAGTAACAACAGTGCGGTCTCCAGATGATTGCTTTGATGTCTCTCGACATTTTTCTTGAATGACATCCGAAGGGCTTTTTTCTATTTGCTCTGTTTATTGTGAGCTATTTATGCAAATGTGGCACTCCGTGTGTAATGACTATCATTTCTCTCTGAAAAAAATGTCAAGTCTTTTACATGAATCCTCAATCCTGTAGAGGAAGGCCTGGGGCCAGTTGAGATTCAAATCCAGGTCTGCCTCCCCTCCACCTTTTCAAATGAAGGCTTTTCTTCCGATTGAAGACCCTTCTAAGCACATTTATTTCCTCCTCCTCTCACTCTTTTCCGTTCTCCCTCCCTTCTTATTGTTTTTAGATCTCTCCCCTCCCCCCAAAACATGTTTGCACTAAGCCTATGTTTATACCTCTGTGTGCCTATGAGGCTTTCGCCTCCCGTAAAGAGTTACGGTCTTGGAAATCCACAGGGGAAGGTCCACTCTGCCCTATCGGGTCACTATGAGTTGGCATCAACTTGGTATTGTGCCACTGGGAGTGTGTGGGCGGGAGCGAAGGAGGTGGCATGTTTATTGCATGAGCTCTCCCCGTAGGGTTTCCAAACTTGTACAACTTTACAGAAACAGAGCACAACAGAGTTCTCCCACAGAGCAGCTGGTAGGTTGGGACAGCCATGCTCGGGGTTCACAGCGGAGGCCTTTAACCAATATTCATCCGGTTCAAGACGTTTTAATCATGCTTCTGCTTAGGGTTCCATGGTGTCACTTCTTAAGAGATGCACTTAACATTGCCTTTGAGCCTGCAGTTGACGTCCATAGAGCGAAGGAACGCATCTCATGGTGTAGTCTTCGATTTATAGTTTAATAATATACTTGCATGTACATTATAGTACAGCTTTCTAATTCATGTTCAGCGCCCTGCCCACCAACTGCTAGATCGATGTCAGGCGCATTTGTGCTTACTCTTTCCGGGGTAGCAGGTCGTTAGTTAATCTAGTTAGTCCACAGCAGAGGCTCCCCTTGCATGCCATCCTGTTTAGCACTGAGCACTTGCAGCATTTAACAGTGCCCTTCTGGTCTCATAGCGCTTTCTGGCTTGGTCACAGTCATCAAGCTATAGCTCCCATGCTGCACAAAGCTGTGGTTCTCAGAGGGTGCCATCGCCGTCGAGTTTGCTGATGAAAACACTGATGTCCTGGGTGAGGAGCTGACTACCCAGAGCCAGTAACCAGTCTTCAAAAACAGTCAGTTGTTTGTTAGGATATATATAAGATTAATTAGACACAGTTCAGAAAATTTGAAAACCATGTGCATACACATACTATCGTTTTCAAATACACACACACACACACACACATACACACACCATATCACCTGTAATCTTGGGACATGCAAAGATCAGTTAGCAGTGTCTTGTGTTTCCTTCTAGTCTTGCATATACACACATGTAATTCTATTAAATGTGTTCTCGTGCTTCCTGTTGAAAAGCAAGGAGGTGACTTTGAGGACTCAGGTGTCCCTAACCCGTGCTGTGGCATTTTCCACCGTCACCTCATTTGCACGGGCAGGTTGGACATTGACTGAGGAAGGTCCCAGAACAATGGATGCGTTTGAATTGCGGTGCTGGTGACCCACGTTGAACGTACCACGGACGGCCAAAAGAATGAGCGGATCTGTCTTGGAAGCAGACAGAGTGCTTCTTGGAGGCAAGGCTGGTGAGACTTCCTCTCACATACTTGGGACAGGTTGTCAGGAGAGAGGAATACCTTGACCTAGAGAAGGACACCATGCTTGGCGAAGTAGCTCTTGTTGTTCGGTGCCATCGAGTCAGTTTCCCTTCGGAGTGACCCCGTGCACAACAGAAGGAAGCACGCCTGGTTCTGAGCCATCCTCCCAGTTGGGAAGTCTCGGGGCAGTGGGAAAGAGGACGGATGGACACAGTGGCTGCAACAGTGGGCTCAGGCAGAGGAACAGTTCTGAGGATGGTGCAGGGCTGTGCAGTGCTTTGTTCTGCAGTGCAGAGGGTGGCGATGGGTCAGAACCTACTTGATGGTGCCCAACAGCACGCTTCACTTACTGAACTTTTGTATCCAGTGGTGTTTTTTTCCGCTCACTATTGTTAGTTTTCTCAGGCTGGTAAATGTTCTTTAAATAGGGTTTGGTGATGACTAGGAAACTTTTAATTATAAAATTTATAGCATGATTAGTTTTGCGGCTCCCTGATTGTTAAATGTTTGTGTATCCAATTTTGCCCATACTTTTGAGTATTTCATTAAGAGTGGGCCTGAGAAGTAGAGTTTATTGGTAAATGAGCACGAGTATTTCAAAGGCTCAGGATAACACTTGAGATGCCTGTGCTGCCGTGTGTGTGCGTCTATGTATGCCTGTTTGTTGCATGTATTGTGTGTGCATTTGTGTGTCTCTGTGTGTTTATGTGTGCATGTGTGTCCACTTGTGATTGTGCGCACCTCTGTATGGCGTGTTTCTGTATGTGTGTGTCTACTCCTGTGTGCCCATGCCACCCTCTCACCCTCTATGTTTAGCATCAAGAGTTTGGAAATGTTGTCAATTCATGAAGGGAAAAGAGCATTTCCTTGTTGTAATGTGAGGGTCTCCTATTACCTATGGAGTTGGGTCGTCTGAGGTGTTTATTAGCTATTTGGATTTCTTTGGTCATTTGTCTAAAGAGGTTCTTTGCTGGGCATTTGAGTTCATAGAGACTCCATGTAACAGAGTCGAAACGGCCCTGTTGGGTTTCCCAGCCTTTAACCCTTACTGTGGCCAATCATTAGGTCTTTCTGTGATAACTGCTGGCGGCTTTGAACCAAACTTTTGGTTAAGCAGCTGAACACTTAACCATTGTGCCACTAGGGCACCTGGGGCATCTCAAAGACATCCTTCCTTTACGTCCTCTTTGAATATTTCAACATGTCCATGCTTGTTTGTTTGCTTTGTAAATGAATAAGTGTGTGAGGGTGAAAATGTGAAAAAACTTGGCCATGAAGAATTTTAATTTTTGGCACCATCAAATTTATTGATCTTCACGTTGTAGCTTCTTCCGTTGCTGCCGGATTTAATTTCTCATATTTAATTCCTGCTGAGCAGGAAGTGAAATCATTTTCTAGACTTTTATCTTGTTCTTCTATTCTCTCTCTCTCTTTTGAGTCCATCTTTTACATTTAACTCTGTGGTCCATTAGGAATGCAGCCTATGGAATGAAATGCTGCAGTGCCTCCTGTAAACCACGCCTTCCCCATTTCTCTAATGTCTTACTCATCCAACATTAAAATTTCACGTGGTCTGGGATCTGTTTTGGGGTTATCTGTCTCATCTTGTTCATTTATTCACTAGTTACTAGTAGTCTTTTATTTTGTAACCTTATTGTAGATCATGTATTTGTTAGTTTTCATAAAAAAACTCTTGCTTATTGTTTTGTGAAGAAAGTGTACAATGATTTATGATGTTTATGAAGCAAAAAATCCCACTGGAAATTCATATGCCATGAAAGTGACATTATTGCTGTCATTAGGTGCCATCGAGTTGGTCCCAACCCATAGCTGCCCTGCGTACAACACAGTGGAGTGCTGCTCAGCCCTGCTCCACCTTCACACTGGTTTTCATGTTTGAGGCCATGGTTGCAGTCAGTGTATCAGTTCCCGTGGAGGCCCTTCCTCTCTTCCACTGCCCCTCTACCGAGCATGAGGTCCTTCCCCAGGCATGGGTCTCTCTCGACAACACGCCCAACGTATGGGAGATGACGTCTCCCCATCCTTGCCTCTAAGGAGCACTCTGGCCGTACTTCTTCCAAGACAGACTGGTTTGTCCTTTTGGCTGTCCACGGTACTGCCACTATTCTTCACCACAATTCAAGTCTGGCCTTCTTGATTTCATGTCCAACTTTCCCATGAATAGGAAGCGATTGAAATCCCCTGGCTTGGGTCAGGCCCACCTTTCCCCTCAAAATAACCTCCTTGCGCTTCAACACTCTGAAGAGAGTCTGCAACAGCAGATTACCCAGTGCAGTGCTGGAGAGGCATTCATTCAGAATGGGAAGCTAACTCTGGCATTTTTCACCTCAGAACTTGGTATTTATGCACATCCTGGCGAGCGTTTTCAGTAATTAAATCTGGAATGTCTTCTGACACGCGCCTTCCGTTCATGATTTTATGATAGCCTTTGCTCTCCAGGAAGGGCTTTGCCACCAGTGTTTCTATATTTGCCTGATGAATGGTGATGTCGGTCTGTCTCTCAGCCTCACTGACTTGGGCCGCTGGCCCCTGAGTTTAAGCTTTCCCATGGGTTGGCTTTCTTTGCTCTCAAACTCGCTTCTGTTTGGTAGACTTAAAAAAAAAAATCATGGCGAAAATTAGCTTTAGAAAAACTGTTGTTGACTCATAATTTAAAAAGATCCAGGGAGGAAAATATCCTAAAAATCTGGAAGGGTTTTACCGGCCTCATAACTTTGAAAGGAGACGGAAACTCGGCTGAGGGCGAGGCTGTGCAGTGGGATCTGTGTGGAGAAGACAGTGCTGACTGCCCACGAGTGTTGGCTCCAGAGGAAAAGGTGAGCAAGGTGGAAACACCTTTGCAGGTTTCCCTGGAGGGTCAGCAGAGAGGGCCGCTGCAGGGCTGAATGAGACACGAGGCTATCAGGAACTCACCTGGTCCATGAGTCCCAAGACTCTCACTCTTCAGTGCGTAGTTTGTCAATATGCAGTGATGCCTTACATCTCAGACATTGCTTTCGGCCTTAAAGTATGCATTCCATTCATTTGCTTTCCTCCGCATCTCCTTTGGGTATCCATTAGCCTGGCTTGATGGGAGCTGAGCTTCACCTGTGTCGATGCCGTTTTTTTTCTCTTGCGGCAATTAGACGCCATCATGTATCTGACTCTACCCATGGCATTTATTTTTCATTCCAGGGAGATGGGCATCCTTTGGAGGCCGTGTTTGGTGATTTGCTTGTGGGGTTCTTGTTTTTATGTCCCTGAACTCTTTGTCCTTATGCGGGCTATATTTTATCAGCGCTCATTTTCCTCAGTGGTTTGGAAAATAGATGTTTTGATTTTGTCTCCGCAGTTTGATTCCTTGCCTCTAGATCCTGTGAGAAATGGACTTTTCAAATAGCTTTACCAGCCAAGAGTAAAAAGGGAATCACTTGCCTCCCCTTCCTGAAGTCAGGCTCATCCCCCCACCTCCCTCCAAGCAGGTTAGTCTGCCTTGTTCAGAAAGACTTGGAACTGGTGCACAGGAGCTTCGGACACCTTCTATTGGCAAATGGCCGTCATAGAACCAGAGGCGGCGCCATGGGTGGGAGGCAGACAGACGCTACCTATTGGGTGGTTTTGCTGGGTGCTACTGAGTTGATTCCGACTCATTGTGACCTCATGTGACAGGGTGGGGCTGCTCCCTGTTTTCTTGGCTGCCCTCTTTGTGGAAGCAAATCACCAGGCCTTTCTCCCTGGTTGTGGTTAGTTAGACTTGAACTTTTGACCTTTGGGCTCCTCATTGGTGGTGGTTGGTAGGTGCCAATCGAGTGGGTTCCAACTCATAGTGACACCTCATCCACTTTCTGTGTCGTTGAACTTGGCCCTGACCCCAGAGCGTCTAGAGCTTAAATACCATACCACGACCCCTTTCTGAAACCCGCACAGCATCTCGGCTGCATGGCTCCTCTCTGCAGCTGGCACTGAGAGCTGGTAGGGAGGGAGGGAAACATCGAAGGTGTGCATCACTGTCCCCAGCACTCGGTAAACGCTTTGCTCTCAGTTCTCTAGTGCTGCGCTTGGTAAACAGGAATTTATTTTCTCACAAGTTAGGAGGCTAGGAGTTTGGGATCAGACCCTAGGGAAAGGCGCTCGCTCCCTTTCTGCTCTGGAGGAAGATCCTCATCTCTTTAGTTTCTGGTTCCTGGTTCCCTGGAGAGCTCCTTGTGGCTCAGCATCAGCTCCCGCTCCTTTCTCTGCAGTTTACACTTTGTTTAATTTCTTTTTTATCTTTGGAGAGATGGGCTCAAGCAGCAGCCTACAGCAGCCTACAGGAATCCTGTCTCATTAACATAAGAAAAACAAAACTGGGACAGTTAAGGTTTTGTGACTACATGGGTGGGCTAGGATTCTCATGGCTTGGCAGTTAAGACCTAGTCATCCCCCTCCGCCCTCATGATGAAATCTAACACAGTGTAATCACTTCCATAATGAGATGTGTTATGAGCAGCCAAGGAAAGGATGTTTCTCCGGAGGTGTGGCTTGCTTCCAATGTAAATGGATTCTGTGAAAAGCTGGCTTGTCTTTTGCTGGGTGTGGATCCTGCATCTGGCTCATCTGGGCTTGAACCAGTGAATTGCTGCATTGCCTTCTGATCTTGGGGATTGTCATGTCAGCAGCCTGTCATCTAACATTGGCTTCATTGACCCTTGCAGTCATTGAAGGCCTGTTGCCTTTCTGCCAATCTTGGGTTCATCAGACCCACAACTATGCCAACCTAATATCTGACCCATGGTCTTGGAACTGCCCCCTCCCCCCAACTGTGTGGGCCATTTTTCAAAATATAAATTTCTCTCTGTATACATACATATATATATATAAGCTTCACTAGTTTTGCTTCTCAAGAGAATCCAGCCTGAGAGAAACTCATTCCCACATGGGACTATAGACAACAGGCACAGAAGTAAGGATTCACAGCACATAGTTTTAGGGGGCACATTTCAATCCCCAAAACTCTCTAGAAATGGCAGTGTTTCCAGGATATTTGAGTTAACCGGGATTTGTGAAGTTCATCACATTCAGCTTCATCATCGTACCAGGGGGAACTGAGCCCCAGAGAGGTTGAATGATGCCTTCATAATTACAGATGGGGGTTTGAAAAGACAGGCTTCAGAATCCAGCCTCCTCATGCTACCTCCAGTTCATCTGACTACTTACTGATAACTTTACATTTTAGTGTAGATTTCATATCTACTATCAAGAGCTCCCTTCCCCCACCCCCCACCCCAACCACACAAAACCAAACCCACTGCCATCAATTTGATGCCAACTCACAGGGAGGCTCTGTAGTTTTCCCAAGACTTTCTATCATTTTGGGAAGAACACTGCTTCATCTTTCTCCCTCAGAGTAGCTGACCTTGCAAGGGGATGTATATATATATAGATATCCCTTATCCCGGTATAATTAATCCCCAATCAAACCCATTGCCATTGAGTTGCTTCCAACTCACAGTGACACATTTATATACTAATTAGAGGTCATGAGTGAAACTATTTCCAGAAACACACAGCCTGTTTCTCACTGTACTCTCCACTGTTCAGCTGGGCTCTCGGATTCATTGCAATGGCCACTCGGAACTTGTGGCCACAACGACAAGGCTCAGGATTATGGGGTCCATTGTGGAAGTTAACAGGTCACAATTCAGGTGGGAGTGCTCAGGGCAGAGTTGTTAGTCTGGATGTGACTGTAACAAAGATCTTTCAGGGCCCCTGATGCCCAAAGGGCATGCAGCTCTGCTGTAAACCTCAGCTCAAAGGCACCCAGCTCCATCTCTGTGGTCAGCACACTCAGCTTCCTGATAAGTGCCCAGAGGCACCCCACTTCAGTAAACCTCAGCCTGTAGTCACTCAGCTGTAGCTCTGTGGAAGCAAGCCCAGCTCCCCCATTCATTAAGTGCCCAGAGGCACCCTACTCCGCAAGCTAGCCTCCTCCGCAAAGCTTGCTCTGTCCACTTGAAAGCACTTAGGTTCACTTGCTCTGCCCACGGCTCTATCTCCTGCCGAGGCACCTGGTTCTGCTGCTGCGGCTCCTTTGCCCCCACTCTGGTGTCAGAGCTGTGTTCCTAGATCAAGGAGGCTCACTGCGCAGGGGTCTCGGGGGTCCAGGGGATGCGTTCCACTCTCGGCCTTTGCTGGTAGTGAGATCCCCTACCTTGCTTCTGAGATGGCTCTTTTTATGTGCAGCAGGATGGTGGTCACAATGAAGTCTGTTACAAAGCACTCACTACTGAATCCTATCACAATCTTCTCCCACCTTCTCCTACCCAGACCCATCAGGAAAAGGTTGATTGATGGGAGTCACCGTGACTACAGCTAGAAGAGACGTATAGGTAATTCACTGCATTGCCCAAACCATGCCGCCTAGGAAATGGTTAATAATTGATAGAAATGGAAGGTACTCTTTCCCTCATCCATGGCTCCCTAGAAGGCAATTCTAAGGGGATGGGGCTTCTGCTTACTGAGCCAAACAGCAGCATCTTAGGCTGCTTGGTTCACAGTGCGTGTTCACTTACTTCCTAAAGATTAATTAGGAGTTACGGCCATCAAGATAACAGTTGTGAATTATTTATTTCATTTTATTTTTACGAACCACTCGTGGGTGTTGCCGTCCTCACTTTAATGCCACACGTATATGGATTTGGGTAGTTTTCCCTTCCTGTCTTGTCTACGCCTTCCGGCGTCCCTCTGCCAAGATGAGTGTTCCGTGTGTACTGCAGGCCTTCAAAGGCATCTTCCTTCTTCTCTTTTAATCATTTTATTGGGGGTTCATACAACAAAGGCACCTTTCAAGCATGCATAATTATTTCATTTATTTAAAACGAAGGCACCATCCGACCCCATCTCATCTGCCCGATAGGTTAGCAAGAGAGCCTTCAAGCATAGATAAATGAAGTGATGTCATGTAGAAAAGAATTAGGAAGGGACCCCATTTCAACGAGAATGGGAAATGGGGTCCCAAGAAAGAGCCTCGGTGAGGCACCAGTTAAGCGTCCTGCTTCTAGGCAAAAGATGGGTGATTCAAGCCCATTCAGTAGCTCTTGGAAAAACACCAGGTGATTTAGCTTTATAGAGATTAAAACTGATCTGCAGTTGGCGTGGGGGTTACACATTGGCATTGGGTTGCCAGCTTCGCGGACAGCAGTTCTAGACCACCAGTTAGTTGCTTCTCAGGAGAAGCATGGGACTTCCTGTTCTCGTAAAGAGTTACCTTGTCGGAACTCACAGGGCAGTTCTGCTCTGTCCTATAGGGTTGCTATGTCAGGATCGACCGATGGCAGGGAGTTTTATAGGCAGGAGCTGGATTGATAGTTCCTTAGGGACATGGCAGGGGGATGGGGGAAGGGGAATAGAAACTCTAACAATAGGAATCAGTACTAGCGTGAAGAACATGTTCTAAAATTGATTGTGGTGATGATTGCACAGCTTTAAAAATATTTTTGAGCGATCGAATTGTATGGTGCATGAATGGTATGCTCAATAAAACTGTTAGAAAACACCCCCTCCCCCCCAAAAAGCAAAAACCAAAACTCAATAGCTTTATGTTTTGTTATTTTTATTCAATAAAGGCTTTTGTGATTTTGCAGTTTGTGTGTGTGGGGGAGATATTTGCATCCCTCCCCCACACACACATAAAATAAAAGCCCCAAAAAAAAAAATCCTGCCATCTGTTTGATTCCAACTCATAGCGACCCTGAATGCCTGGCATCTATTCGATGCCAACTCATAGCGACCTTATATGGACTGGTGTCTGAGGCTGTGAATCTTGATGGGAGCAGACAGCCTCTTGGCTCTCTTCATAGAGTGGCTGTTGGGTTTGGACCACCCACCTGACCGTGAGCAGCCCAAGGCTCACATATAAAGGCTATGGCCAAACTCTGGGGCAGTTCTCCAGTACATGAGCTTGCGATGAATAGGCTTGACTGCACCCAAAAGCAACCGTGAAAACTACAGACACATATCTGTGGTCAGGCTGCTGGTGTAGAGTTTCATCTCTGGCATTGATACTACGGCTAAATTGGAAGCCATGAGAAGGCGTTACCCTCTGCTCAGGTAATTTCAATACCAGTTACAAGAAGACCAGGAACATTCTCTGGGTTCCTTTAATACTGCTCCCTGGATGGCTTGCCTCTGAAATTGCTGTTGCCATCTGCCTTTCTATGTCTCTCTTTGCATGTGTATCATTATCAGGAGAGCTTTCGCCAGGATTACAGGACAGCTTGTCCTCTCTGTATAGCAGCACCAATCATGATCTGTGGCAATTCCAGGCAAGAATCCCCTGGGAAGTCTGCAGAAGCAACAAAACCATGTCACCAGCACTACATGTTACACAGCACTATCTGGGTGGGCAAGCATGTATAGCAAAATCATCAGGTACAAGAGGTAGGCACACTTGATCTTAATGCACGACTGTGATCTTCATTCCTTACTAGCATAGAGTGATGGTTAATTAATGGCTAATAAAATTAGGAACGCTTATTTTATCATCGGACCGGTTAGCATGTTCCCCCCACCCCTAAAGTGTCCCTAGCTAACACCATACCCAGTGGTAAAAGACCGAAACTCTCCTCCCATGATCAGGAACAAGATAAGAGTGCCTGCTTTTTTTTTTTTTTACTCCTGTTATTTGACCTGTACAAGAAATGCTAGTTGGGGTAATGAGGTACAGAAAAGATACGAAGGCAGTCAAATTAGTCAAATTCTGTTCACAGATGTCATATAGTCCTCCAAGAATAAACTTAGAGTCAGAGTCAATTCTGACTCGTTGTGATCCTACAGGACAGAGTAGAATAACTCCTGTGGGTTTCTGAGGCAATGAATCCTTATGGGAGCAGAAATCCTTATCTTTTTCTTACGGGAAGACCAGTGCCTTTGAACCACTGACCTGGCACTTAACAAGCTAGCAAGGAACCTACCACACCACTCTGACATGATCCTATCTAGAGGAAATTCCAAAGAATATAGTAGAAACTAATTCACTAATGCTGCAGGGTTTCAGAGTATAAGATCAATTTGCAAAAATCAAGCTGTGTTTCTGTATTCCAGCAGTGTACACTCTGAAAAGAAAGTTAAGAAAACACATGTGTCTATAATCACAGGGATTAGAATTAAGTACTTAGGAATACATTTTCCCGAGTAGATGAGCAAAATAAAGAGTATAAAACATTGCTGAAAGAAATGAAAGAGGAGCTTAAATACATGAAAAGACTTCTTGTGTTCATGGATTGGAAGACTTACTATTGTGAAGATATCAGTATCCCAAAGCAATCCACAGGCTGAACACAGTCGCTATGAAATTTTCACTTGCCTTATTATCCTTTTGGGACTTCATGGCATCCATCCGACTGTGTACACTGTATCCCTTCCTTTCATGTTGATTCATTTCTTTTGTCCCACGTGTCACACTGACAGACTGTTCCCACTTTGGTGACCTACTCTCAGTGTCATGTAAAGATGAAAGCATGTTGAGGCTGACATCAAATTACCTCACATGAGAACCAGATAAGTCATTGGAATGGCTGTCATTTGGAACTCGCCCTGTCTCTCTCGAGACCCGTGGAGGCAGACCAAAGAGGGGCAGTTTGGCATCTCTTCCTCGAACCTCCAGTTCACTTTTCCAAAGATTTTTTCCCCCTCTCTGTCGTTGCTGATACTGTATGTGGAAATAAAGTGTTGCTGAGACAGCAAATTGTCTGAAAAATAATTTACTTAATTAAGTTTTAATGGGAACGTGAAATGACCCTCAAGCATGTATTTTAAATATTTATACTTAACATCTTTATATTAAGTAGATTAAACTTGGCATCACTATAGCCATATAAAACACATGGCTTAACATTTTTCTTTCCTCACTGTAGACTGACTAGGAAAAGAAAAAACCAGGCAGCTCTAATATATTGGTTTTTAAAACATGGGCACAAACTATGTACGGCACCCACCTCCAAACCTCAACCTCAAAAAACTCAAACATTCCTGAGCATTTCCAAGAAACTATAACCAAAGGAACACTGACAGTAGTGTCAAGATGCTGGGGAAACAATCTCAGCCATACCACAACCTTTGTTGCTGCTGTCTACTTGGCGCTGTCTCTTGGAGCCCTCACGTATGGCAAACAGAAGCGTTGCCTGGTGCTGCCCTATCCTGCCGTCCTCATGACCGCTCGGGTGAGTCTAAGGTTGGCTGTTATGTCAGTGAGTCTCATGGAGGGTTTCTGTCATGCTTGCTGGCCGGCTACTAGACCAAGCATGCTGCACCCTTCTCCATGTCCATCTTTCCTGATGACATGTCCAAAGTAGGTGAGCCTAAGCACTGTCATCCTTGCTTCTAAGCAGCCTTCTGCTTGTGGTTTCTTCTACGGCTGATTTCTTTGTTCTCTGGCAGTCCACTGCATATCCAATATTCTTCCTCTGCACCAGAGTTTGAAAGGGTTTTTTTTTTGTATCCAACTTTCACATGCAACAAGGTGAGTTTCAAGACCCTGTATACATATGTGAGGATTCCTGTTGGGATAGTGGTTGTCTATTAGGCTGTGATCAAAAGGTCAGCAGTTCGAAACCACCGGCTGGAGAAAGATGGGGCTTTCCACTCCTGTCAACACTTAGGCTCAGAAACTCACAGGGGCAGTTCTTCCCCGCCCTGTACGGTTGCTATGATTAAGAAAACGACTCGATGGCAGTGGATTACATACCTATAAAGGAGCTCTGGTGGCACTGCCAGGTAAGGTTTGGGCTGCTAATCTCAAGGTTGTGGGTTCAAAACCACCAACTATTCCATGCGGCTATCTGAAGATGCAGCTGGCTGCTCCTGTGAAGATTTACAGCTTCAGAAACCCTATGTAGGTTGCTGCGAGTTGGAATCGGCTCGATGGCAGGATGTTATATGAGTGCCACTGGATATTCCATTGATCCTGGTACATTTTAAAGACTTCTGGCTCTTTGGAAATGGAAGGGGTGGGGAAGCATCAGGACAAGGTGTCTGTCTGAGGACCCTCACATGTCGGTTGCATGAACGGTGGTGACCAGCTGGTCAGGTCCCAGGTCTCCATCACAAGACTCATGGCAGTTGTGCTAAGATTAGAGCCTTGCCAGCCGTCAGCTTGTCTTCCAATCAACTCTTGCCAATTAGGAGTTGATGGGGCTTCTGTTGGGTTGAGAAATAGATGTTGAAAGGGGAGTGATCATACACAAAGTGAAAGACACAGTTGGAAAGTGAGAGAACAGGGGCAGAAGGAGGAAATGGCTGAGCTTTGTGTAACCATCTGGAGTGGATGTTTCATGAATTATTGGCATAAACAGATGGTTATGCGGGCTCACATTTTTTCCTCCTAAGGCTTTGACTCTAGAATCACTTATCGTATGGACTTTATTTTGCATATTTGAGGTGTGGTTTACACACACACACATTTGGCTTTGAACAGTGGCATCTAAAACTCATGCCTCGGAGCTAGGGCACAAGCTAACAAAGCCAGTGACTCTCCTGACACCGTTTTCTGTAGGGAAGCACATCTCCCAGCCCACGTGGACTTGGGCTCACCTAGACAGTCCCACCGAACACACTCACTGGTTGCCCTGGCTCTCATTCCTACTAGTCCCAGGATGGCGCCCGTGCGTGTGCAGGTGCCGACCAAAAGACTCGAGGTTTGACCTCACCTAGAGCACCCTGGAAGAAAGCCCTGGCCGTCCCAAACCAACAAGTTCAAACTCAACTGCCATTCGGTCGATGCCCACTCAGAGCCACCCCACAGGGCAGGGTGCAACTGCCCCTGTCAGTTTCCAAGCCTGGGACTCTTTATGGGAATAGAAAGCCCCGTCTTTCTCCCTCGGAGTAGCTGGTGGTTTCGAACTGCTGACCTTGTGTACGGCAGCTCAACATATAACTACTTCAGGATAACCCCCCACCTCCTTTTTTTTCCTCCCTTCTCTGAAAAGTGGGGCTTTAGGCGAAATACATTTGGGACCTGATGCTCTAGATCAGGGGTGGGGACTAGATACGGCCCCGGAATCCCCCACACCAGCTTCACCAAGGAGCAGCGGTTGTGGCCATCTCCCTAGAGGGAGTTAATTACACACACGTCTGGCCACATACAGCAGGCTCATTTTTTAAGTGCCCAGTTTTGTGTGGCCCGAGAATGATGTCATAAATATCCACGCGACCCTTGGCAGAAAAAAGGTCATGCCGTTCCCCCCCCTGCACTCCCCAGTTTAGATAAACTCTGAAACCAAACCCATCGCCGTCAAATCCATCCTGACTCACGTTAGGTGCCCACGAGTCGATGGTGAGTCTGCAGCCACCCTGTGAATGACAAAAGGAAGCCCCACACGAGCTGAAGTCGCGCCTCCTAAGGAACACGCTGCACACCCTTCCTCTAAGACAGACTTACTTGTTCTTCTAGCGGACCACGATACTCTCACTGCTCCTTGCCAACCCCATCATTCAAAGGCATCGATTCTTCTTCGGTCTCCTTATTCAATGTCCAACTTCCACGCGCATATTTTGACTCCTCCCGATTCCGTATGGGGTTCCTGAGACCATTCATCCTTCTGGGAGCAGGAAGCTTTTACATATTTCTCCCTTTGACCAGCGGGCAGGCTTGAACCGCCAACCTTCCAGTTAGCATCCTGGCCCCTGACCTGCCACTAAAGAGAGCGCATTCCTTTAATTGTTGCTGGAATCCTTTGCTATTTGAGGAATCACAGAGTGATGCGCTCTCCTGCCTGCATGGAGGCAATGTAAGCAGGTCGACCTGCATGGTTCTTCAACAGCACCCCTCCACCCCACCAACCTCCGGTTTTAGTGCGTTGATCTTGCAAACCCTCATCTATTACAAGTAGACGTTAACCAAATCAGCCCTTCTGGAGATGCCGTTTCTGAAGGTTGGAGCAATGAATTCTTTCGTGGTGAGTGTATCACGGGTGGATTGATTTTGTGTCAGGACTTATTAGGCCAACTCCTCACGCAGTGATGTTCAATGCCACGAGAAACTTTGAAATCTCTGAACTGCTCTCTGCGGAGGATTGTTCTAACACACACGGCCTTCTCTCCTTTTCAGCTGCTGCGGTCAGTAATTCCTTGCAGTGGCCACACACACAACTCGGGGACGGTGCTCACGATGAAAGGGTTTATGACAGAAGCCAACAGGCCTGCAACGCAGGCGAGACGTGCTCAGAATCCAGATGTGCAGTCAAGACAGGCTCCCTACAACCTTCTTTCAGGGCTGCTGATAGACGTCCGAAGGGCGTGCCACTCCACACAGTATAGGCCTCAACCCGTAGGCACTCAGCTCAAGCTCCGTGGGTTAAGTGCCGAGAAGCACCCCACTCTGCAAGCCAGCTTCCTGCCCCAAATCACCCAGGTTTACTTGCTCTGTGGGCTTGGGAGTCCATCGCTCTGTCCCATGCTCTGGTTCCTTGGCCAGCTGTTTGCCGGATCCAGGAGGTTCCCTGTGTGGGGATCTCTGGGTCCAGAGGATGTGCTCCGCTCCTGGCCCTTGCTGGTAGTGAGATTATTCCTCCTTCCTGCTTTTCAGCGGGCTCCTTTTATACCCAGCAGGATGGCCATCACAATGAATCCTCTTAGCAATCATGACTATCCTGTCAGTATTTTCATTCCTCCTTCCTACCCTGTGCCGGGAATGGTCCTTTGGTGAGACTTACAGAGACTTTGGCTAGAAGAGCCACCTTAAACAATTCACTGCCCTGCAAGGACCAGAGAGAGATATCTGGAGAATGCAGAAGCCATCGTTGAGCCTTCTCTGCTCTTCCTAGGGAGTGTTGTGTTAATTTCTCCCTTCGTTCTCCCAAATCATGCTGTTTGTCAAATGCTGACAATTGGGGTTAACACAGGAGGAACAATGTCAAATTGGGGTGTTGCAATGAAGAACTTAATGCAGATGTCCAGATGCAAAATAGGACAAACTGAAGTAAAGGTTGGTATCAGTCGCATGCTGAAAAGAAGTTGGCCTGCCAATTCATTTGGATCAATGATTGACCATTGATTGTGGTGTTTGCGAACTGCTCTGGCATCGGCTTCCAGCTCATGGCATACTGATGCCACCCCCATCCCTGTGACCAGTGGGGCGTCGGGATGTCAAGAGCCATAGGGTGTTCAGCAGAGGACCTTTGGGGTAGGTTGCTAGGTCTTTCTTCCCAGTTCATCTCTGTAGGAAGCTTGCTCAACCTGTTCCACATCGAGGCAAAACTCTGGTGGCTGTGCATGGGATGCAGGGTGGGACCAAGCCCAGGTCTTCTGTCTGGAAGGCAAGATTTCTATCACTGAACCACCACACTTGCCACCCAGTTGGTTCCAACTCACAGTGACCCGATGTACCATGGAAGGAAACACCGCCTGGTCCCACGCCACCCTCACAATTGTTCCCATGCTTGAGGCCATGTTTGCAGCCACCATTCCAAGCCACCTTGTTGAGGGCTTTCCTTTTTTTCATTGCCCCTCTGCTTCACCGAGAACGATACTCCTTTTCAAGGACTGGTCTCTCCTGCTGGGAGTCGACATTGACTCCTTGGCAGTGAGTTTGGCTTTGGTTTTTTGGTGTCTCCTGATGACGTGTCCAAAGTACAGGAGACAAAGCCTCACCAGCCTTGCCTCTTAAGAGTACTCTGTCTATACTTCTTCCAAGACAGATCTGTTTGTCCTTTTAGCAGTGCATGGTACTTTCTATATTCTTCTCTGGCACCATCATTCAAGTGCATCGGCATTTGTTCTAGCTTCCGTATTCAATGTCCAGCTTTCGCGTTCATATGAGGCAATTGAAAATACCATGGCCTGGGTTAGGGGCACCTTAGTCCTCAAAGTAACCTCCTTGTGTTTCAACACTTTTAAGAGGTCTCTTGCAGCAGATGTACCCAATGTAGTGTCTTTTGATCTCTTGACTTGCTTCCACGAGCATTGATTATGGATCCAAGCAATACAAAATCCTCGACAACTTCACACTTTTCTCCATTGATTATGATGTCACCTGTTGGTGCAGTTGTGAGGATTTGTGCCTTGTTTACCCTGAATTGCAATCCATACTGAAGGCTAAAACCCTTGGTCTTCATGAGCAAGTGCTTCATTTCCTCCTCACTGTTAGTCACAGGCTTGTGTCATCTCCATATCGCAGGCTGTTAATAAGACTTCATCCAATCCTGAGGCCACATTTTTCGTTTCATCCATTTTCTCGGATGATTTGCCGAGCATGAAGAAGGAATGAGCATGGTGACAGGATTCAACCCTGACACCCACCTTTCCTAATCTTTGTGGTGATGAGGTGTCATTGAGTCAGTTGCAACCCCTAGTGACCTTGTGCACAGCCCTGCCCTGTGCTGTGCCATCCGTGCAGTGTTCCTGTGCCTGAGCACATTGGTGCAGCCACTGTGCCAACCCCGCTGGTCGAGCTCCTTCCTCTCTTACGCGCCCTGCCCGGCTTTACCAAGCATGAGGTCCTTCTCCACAGACTGCTCTTGCCCGTCAGTATGTCCATTCTACGTAAGACGAAGTCTCGCCAGCCTTGCCTTTAAGAAGGAGCTCTCTGGTCTTACTTACTTCAAGACATCGGTTTGTCCTTTTAGCAGTCCATGGTACTTTGAAAATTCTTCTCCAGCACCATAATCCTTCGTGAGTGACATTAGTGACATATATAGATATATGCTTGACATGTGACCATAGACTGTGGGAGCATGCTGGTGGCATAGTGGGTTACTGGTTGGGCTGCTGATTGCAAGGTCAGCAGTTTGAAACCACCAGCCACTCCACAGGAGGCAGGTGAGGCTTTATACTTCCATAAAGAATTATAGTCTAGGAACTCCCACAGGGGCAGTTCCACCTTGTCCTATTGGGTCACTGTGGTGCTGAATTGGCTTGATGGCAACGAGTTTTGTGTTTGGTTATCAGAGGAGAAAGACTCCCTGGTGGTGCTGTGGGGTAAGCATTGAGGTTGGCGGTACAAACACCAGCCAGTCCCAGGGAGCAGCATGAGGTCATCTGCTCCCATTAAGACTTACAGTCTCAGACTCCCAAAGGAGCAGTTTGACTCTGCCCGGTAGGGCCGGACAGAACTCTGACGGTATAGTGGATTGTGCTGCTACCCACAAGGTTAGAGGTTCCAGCTCACCAGCTGCTCTGTGAGAGAAAGGTGAGGCTTTCTACTCCCACAAGGAATTGCAATTGGCCCCTCTCCTAAGAGGACACTGTGAGGATTTTAAAAGTAGGGTTGGAACCAATGGTGCTGCTTGCTTTGTTTAGGTCTGGTGCCGATCAGAAAAAGACTTCTTATCCTAGTGCCTGGTTCTCTTTCCTGATATTATAAGATACCTGTTTGCCCTTTCTGCCTACCAGCCCAGTTTAAAAGCCTATCTTCATTTACATTCAACCAGGGAGCCTTGATACCTCTACCGCCCGGCTCTCCTCGACAGCACTGGGACTTTGTGCTTATTGCGTGCGGTAACCATGAGCTGGAGTGATGTTATTTAAGAAACCCTAACCAACAGCCATAACAGTGAAGGGACTCATCTGTGTCCTTTACGACGAGCACTTAACCTGATTACTGATGTTCACAAAGCAGGGAGAGGCGGGTCTGGTGCCCGAGACCTTCTCTCTGCAGCTCCCAGGGACAGCACGCCCTTTCAGTGTCTCCCTTCTCATGGAGACAATGGCCCTCACAGGCCCCGAACTCGCCGCCCTCCCGTTGGTGCCAACTCACGGTGATCCCCACAGTGTGATGAGAGTAAAACTTGCTCCATGAGGGTCATCTTGGCTGCCATCGTTACAGAAACAGATGGCCAGGGCTTGCTTCCGCAGATCAGCTGGGAGGCTTGGAACTGCTAACCTGTAGGTCAAGCTGTCAAATGCAAGTCATTGGTGCCAAGCAAGGAACAAACTTAAACCTGCAAAGAATTTATACCGAGGGGTTGCTGACTTAGTTCTGTAGCTTTGCTCTGCCCTGTGTAGCCAGTGTGGTTAGATTTTCCACGTAGTCTACCCCAGAGCCCTAGTGTCACAGTGGCTAGGTGCTGGTATGACTGCTGACCCGAAGGTGTGTGATGTGAACCCTGCAGCTGGTCTGTGGGAGAAGAAAGCTAGCACTTCCTTAACAGGTTCACAGCCCTGAACACCCTATGGGACTGCCCTGCTCTGTCCTATAGGGTCGCTATGAGTCCGAATCAACCCCAGGGCTTTTCATTAACCATCAGATGACAGGAGTGCCTTTGAAGCTGCAGTGAAGCCGTGCCAAAGTACACCGGTGTCCCAGCCAAGGCTCTCCAGCTGGAAGGTGTCCAGGGGCACCCTGAGATCCTCACTGCTATTACAAGCTCCAGATCCACCTCTGGGGACTGGCTTAGGGGTAGGGGCTTCCACGGACCCTAAGCATGGCTGGGAAGGCAATTCCTTGTTTTAAAAGCTGCGTGGCAGGAGGGGGACGGCGGTGAGGAGGCATGTTGGGGATTTGGCACCAGAGGGTTCTGAGAGAAGGGTACTTAATAGCACTGATTGAACGTGAAGTGCATGCCCTCCCAGTGCTAGGATGTACTCTGACCCCCACGGTAGCAGCTTGACCCATGCGAACCCCCATGAGCACAGGTGCGCACACCAGATGTTGTGTGGGCACGCTGGAAGGGAGGAGAAAGCCTAGGCATCGGCCTCCCTCCTGCACCTGCTTACCTTTCAGGTGACCAATCACCTTTCATCCAGCCTCGTTGATAGTGGGATCGTAAGACATGGTTGAGGCTAAACCTGACCCATCTGTATGGGAATGGTTTAGGCTAAATCTGACGCCGATGTAACGGACACGTGGCCGAAACTTGTTCCTGCAAAGAAGGCTTCGGTTGGAGGAAAGCACAGCGGTGCTGACGGAGAGACAGTAAGGCCATGGCCAAGCCGATCGCCCCATTGTTGCGGCTGCTGGTGATAGGTGCTGTTGAGTCGGTTCCAGCTCATGGTGACCCAGTGGGATGTCAGACCTAGTCCCTGCCCGAGACTGGGCCCTGTGTCACGTGCACAGTTGTTGCTGTGTTTGAGCCCATTGTTTCGGCCATTGTGTCCGTCCACCTCATGCAGGGGCTCCCTTTTTTTCACTGCCCCCACCCCACCCCAGCCTGAACCCTAGTATTAGTAAAAGCAATGAGAACCTTATGAGATCTGACATAAAGTCAGTCAGAGCCTTCGGACAGTTGATTGGAAAGAGTAATGTGCATCTTCTCTGGTTAATCATGAATCTTGCCCTGAAGTGTTTGAGATATTAACTGCTGATTGATTAAACTTAGACCCTAGAATGTGTGCACCGAGACTTCCCTCCTCTAGCTCCATATGCAAGGAAGGGGCTGCGCCATCTGTTGGACCTGGTGTGAATTGTGAGCTCCAAGATTTGACCTTCAATCACCTATGCTTCTTGAGGTTGTCATGTGTTTAGCAGTCTTGGGTCTTTGGGATAGAATCATCATTGCATGCAACGATCCACACGGAAGAGGGAATAAAGGTTGCAGCGTCACATTCCTATTCCAAAGTTTGGGGACCTGTGACTGCCCTACCAGATTTCTCTCTCTCTCTCTCTCTTTTTCTGACACACACACACACACACACACACACACACACACACACACACACACCCCAATGGCTATTAAGTTGTCAGGTAATAAATACTTAATAAGTTGTTTGGACCTAACTACTTCAGGCTCTTTCCTTGGTCCTAAGGGCATTGTCCAGGAGCCCTGATGGCACGGTGGGCATGTGTTGGGCTGCGATCCGTATGGTCAGCAGTTGGAAACCACCAGCAGCTCCTCCTCTGCAGAAAGACCGGGCTCTAACTCTGTACTCAGTTATGGTCTCTAAGCCCACAGGGGGGTTGCTGTGAGTCAGCATCGACTCCATGGCAGTGATTTTGGTTTGGCTTTAAGGGCATTGCCTAAGAGGCCCTGGTGGCACAGTGGGTAAGCACTTGGCTGCAAACCCAAAGTCTGGCAGTTCCAACCCACCAGCCTCGCCTTGCAAGAAAGACGAGGCCGCCTGCTTCCTTCCATAAAGATTACAACCCTGACACCACGTGTGGTTCTATACATTCTGCAGGATCCCTGTGTGTTACAATGGACTTGACAGGGATGGATTTGGGTTAGGGATTGTTAGGGGCTAAATGAGAAAATTTGCTGGGACACCATAGAACTAAGAGATTTTGGAAACCTCTGCTACAAACCTTTTAAAAGTCAGTCTATAGAACAGGAAGACACCTCTGTTACACCTCTATTACTGTAAAGATGATTTCAGTTCACACTGAAACAGGGCCAGCTTTTCGCTTTGATGTAGGTACCTTGTGACAATCCACAAGGTTAGCAATTCGAAACCACCAAGGCCTCTGTGGGAGAAAGACAGTGCTTTCCACTCCCGTAAAGAGTTAGAGTCTCAGAAACCCACAGGGGCAGTTCTAGCCTGACCTACAGGGCCATGATGAGTGGGCACAGACTCGATGTCAGTGAGTTTGGTTCTGAAATCTGACCGTTATCAGCATGTTCACAGATTGGCAATAGGCCGAGGGCTGTTTGTGTGGCGTTGGCAAAGAGTATTGAAAGTGCCGTGGACTGCCAGCACAAAGGAGCCCTGGAAGTACTGCTTGGTCAGCGCTGGACTGCTAACCACAAGGTCAGCTGATGCAACCTGGCTGACGGTCCTTGGATCCGAGGGCGAGGGGTGCGACTGTCTGCTTCCATAAAGATCTACAGTCTCAGAAACCCTCCAGAGGGTTGCTTTGAGTTAGAAGCAAATTGACAATAGTGGCTTTGAGTGGGCCAGAAGGACAAACAAACCAGTCTTGGAAGAAACACAGCCAGAGTGCTCCTTAGAAGCCAGTGTGCCAAAACCTCACGTCACGTTGTCATGAGGGACTAGTCCCTGGGGGAAAAACCATGCTGGTGAAATAGAGAGTCAGGAAGAAAGGGAAGACCTTTGAAGAGGTTGATGGACGCAAGGTTTTAGCAATGGATTTGAGCTTAACAGTGGGGAAGATTGTGCAGGGCTGCTGTGTTAGCCAGAGTTTTCCAGAGAAAGCAAACCAGCGCCACTCCTATATGTCTAAGGAAGACAAGACCTTTGTATCAAGAAAGAATTTTGAGCCACTGACCTGGCGGTTAGCAGTCTAACTCATAACCGACTACGCCACCAGGGCTCGCCTTAAATCATCTCTTTGAAACTCTCTGTGAAAGCCCGATCATTTCTTGTAACAGAACTAAATTTCCAGACGAGACTGTTAACCCCAGGCACCCAGCCCTGTCTTTTTCTAGCCACTTGTGCTGTCTCCTCTCTTGGGAGCTTCTTGGTGTAGATGTTCTTGAACCTCAGGCCGGGAGCTGCTCCTTTTTGCCTCTGCCCGTTTCTTTGCCCTCACCCAGGCTCGTGTCCCTTTCCTTGTGTTGGTCAACCTTTCCTGCCCGGGTCATTCTCTGCTCAGAAGTTTGAAGAGTCAGCCCGTTCGACCCAGGCACCTTCACTCTCATTGCCTCTTGAATTCAAATACAGGCCTCTGGTAAAGGTCTATACCTGACGGCTTTGTACGCATACAAACTCGGTAGGCGCATTGCAATCCATATTTATTTTAGGGGCAGGGAATGTTGCCATCCAGGTGTTATAAAATGAACTGGGTCCCCTTCAAAATTTGAGTTGTGAATCTTAACCCTCTTACTGTGCAGTCCCATGGGGGAGTAGGGTTTTCTTTGTTATGTTAACAATGCCATGATTGAGAGGGATGTATCTTACACCAATCATTCCTAAGATTTAAAAAAAGAAAAAAAAAAGGAGTGGATTAGGCACGGAAAGAAGGATGGAGAGGTGGAGAAAGACTGATGTCATGTGGAGATCCCTAAGGAATCAAGAAAAATCTCCTGATAGAGACAGAGATCTTCCCCCAGAGCAGAGAGAGCCTACCCTCCCATCCGGCACCATGAATTTATACTTCCAGCCCCCTAAATTGTAATACTGTATTGTTTAAACTCAGGACAGGTGTGCATCAGGGCTGTATCTTCTCACAATACTTACTCAATTTGTATGAGCGGCAAATCATCAGAGAGGCTGGATTATAGGAAGAAGACCTTGGCGTCATTGGAGGATTCTAGGAAGACTTATTAACAATGTGTGGTACACAGATGACACAACCTTGCTTGCTGGAAGTGAGGAGGACTTGAAGTACTTGCTGGTGAAGATCAAGGATTTCAGTCTTCAGTGTGGATTACAACTCATGTAAGCAAGACCACAACTGGACCAGTAGGTAACATCATGATAACTGGAGAAAAGATTGAAGTTGTCAGGTATTTTTCTTGGACCTGTAATCAATGGAAGCAGCAGTCAGGAGATCAAAGGATACATTGCATTGGGTAAATCTGCTGCTTAAGACCTCTTGAGAATATTGAAAATGAAGGCTGTTACTTTGAGGAATAAAGTACGCCTGACTCCACTGCCTCATATGCCTGTGAAATTTGGATGTTGGATAAGGAAGACTGAAGAATTGATTCACTTGAATCAGTGCTGGAGAAGAATATTCAAAGTACCATTGACTATTCACTTGAATTATGGTGCTGGGGAAGAATATTCAAAGAACAAACAATCCTGCTGTGGAAGAAATACAGGCAGAATGCTCCCCTAGAGGGAAGGAGGGCAAGAATTTGTCACGTATATATATGTTGGCCATGTTATCAGGAGAGATCAGTCCCTGGATAAGGACATCATGCTTGGGAAAGTAGAGGGGAAATTAAGAAGAGCAAGATCCTCCACAGTGCCTGCA
>NW_022111373.1:136591987-136596152 GCF_000313985.2 Echinops telfairi
GTATCGGGTTGCTATGGGTCAGAACCGACTCAAGGGCACCTCACAACAACAACAGTAACAATAACAACAACAACAGAGTGCTAGGATCTGAGGTCAGGGAGTGTGAGAATACTGTTGATTGTATATCAGTTGGGAAGCACCTGAGGGGTTGGAATAGATCAAGAACACAAGCAGACTTAATACTGGAAAAGGATCTCTGTCTTCTCTGTAGAGAAGAGACCATAGAAGTTGGACACCAGGTGACCACTCTTGTAATAATCTGAGAACCAGTGGTGACTTAATGAACCAGGATGGTACCTGGGATGTGAGACACGTGGCCATCTTCCAGATATAGAGGAGGCTTCTGAAAGTTTGTGAGAAAACCCCATTATCCCTCCATCCCAATTTTCTATGAACTTTTTGAAGATCCCTGTGTTAGTCCTGGTAGACTAAGAGAAACAAATCCAGGGAGACTCATGTGTATAAGAAAGAGCTTTATATAGGAATAATTGTATATTAAGAAAACATCTCAGCCCAGTCCATATCAAGTCCAATATATAAGTCCATATAAGCCCAGTCCATATAAGTCCAATATTAGCCCATATGTCCAATACTAGTCCATAAATTACTCCTTAGACTCACAAAACAATGCAATGATGCCAAATACAGGAAGATCACAGGCCAGTGGGTGGAAAGTCTTGCGGATCCAGTGGCAGTAGAAGCATCTCAGCTCTGGCAGGGTCTCCACATGGCTCCTCTGGCTCCAGAGCTCCGGCTGCATCAGTGTAGCTTTGTCAGGCTTGTCGTCAGTAATGTCTCCCAGGGAGTGAGCATGTGTCTTGCCTCCAGAGAGCTATTTATCTCCTGAGCACCTCCAAATGAGGCCATCAAGCTGCAACCTATTGACAGGTTAGACTTCACCCGTCCACTCTTAAGTGACAGCAGATTATGTAACTACCATATTCCCTTATATCCCACTGCTTATTCTCTCTCAAGTACTTTGAGGGACAGATCCTTGTGGGCCAGGATTGTTTCATCTTCTAAGTCTCAGTACCTAGAGCCATGGCTAGCACATAGTATATATATAAAATTTTTTTTTTTGAATGAGTGAGTCTGTTGAACTTCAGATTTCTCAGGTCAACTTCCAAATACCGAATAGAACCTGACTGTCAGAAACTCTTTTCAAGGACCCGATGGCTCAGTCCCACATAGATGCAGCCTTCCTCCTCCCCACCTCCTCCCTCCTCCTCTCCCTCCCGCTCTCCCTCCTCCTCCTCCGCCGCCGCCTCCTTCCCCTCCTCCTGTCCTTGGACCAGCCTCTGGGATGGGAGTGTCCTTGAGTTAAGCACTATGCAGCATGCGTATGGACATAAAGCCTCCGGGAATCCATTTGAGAAGGGTTATTTAGTAATGCATTTTAAGCAAGTTCATTTTACTTCATTGCATTCTGCATGTTTATTTGAATCTGTGGGTTGAGTTTTTATTGCTATAAATAGAAGTAATAAAACACGGAGCCTTGGGGGGTTTTTTTGCCTTAGAGAAATAATTGGTGGAATAAAGTGAAAATTTGAAGGGGTTTTAAGTGGTTTTGTCAGCAAGTCAGTAAACATAATTGTTCTGTTGGCTGATAGGACCTCAGTATCTGTGAATGTGCAATGTTCATGAATAGCTATCTCTGTTAGTTTCCGATGACTGCGGAACAAATTATCACAAACTACCTGTTGGCTTACTGCAACAGAAGTGCCTTCTCCTAGAAGTCTAGAGGTCTGAAGCTTAGAAGTGGGAGATCCGGGTGCCAGCAAACCTGAGACCCCTCCTCGGACGGTAGGGAATGGTCCACTCCTGGCCTTTAACTGCTTTTGGTAGCTGCTGGCATCCCTTGGCTTGTGACTACATCACTCGCTGCATCCTCGTCATGTCACCTTCTCCTCTAGGTCTGTGTTTCTGATGGCCCAGTTGGGTAATACAGGATGATCACATATCTCAAGGTCCCTGACTTCATGACATTTACCATGGGGAATTACCATTTCCTCTTTGAGGAACTGAGGCATGGATGGCAACACCTTTCTGAGGGTCATCAGGCAGCCCACTGCAAGCAGTATCTCGTCTCCTAATTATCCTGACTTCCAGAATGTGGAACAATTAGAATGGGTTGTTTCACTCAGTCCCTCCAATATCCTTTAAGGCTCATTCTTACCCTTGGGCTCCAGATCTCAGTTCCCCGACCAGCACTGGGCTTTTGTTCAGGTGTGTCTCCTCTGGCTCTGGCTCTTCTGGGTCCCCTCTCCACTGATCATTTACTCCCACAGATTAACGAGACCGCCTCTCCCTCTCGCAGGCTCTTAAAAGAGAGAGCAGAAAAGCAAAAAGCTCCCAGCGGAACCTTCCCTCGTCCCACTTACTGCTCTTCCCCCTTACCCCCGTTTTCACCCCTTTGCTTCCTCATCATTCTTCCACCTGCTGTCAGTTGGTCTCTCCCTCCGGTACCCTCCAGAAGCTCTTCTTACTGAGCCTACCCAGTGAACTGGAAGAGAGCTCTTCTGCCCTTACAGCGCAGGATACAGTGGATGGCTTTCTTCTCTCCACTCTTGCACTGGGTCTTACCCTGGGTCTTCTTGACTTCTCTGATGGCTCAGCTTTCGATGTGCAGCCTTGGGTCCTCCTTCTCTATAGGATGTCGCAATGCTCATAAAACCAACTACCCATTTGGCATCTTGGGGGTCCCGGGTGGTACCATGGGTTACAAATTGGGCTGCTAACCAGGTCAGCAGTTCAAACCCACGGGAGAAAGAGAGATGCTTTCTGCTCCCGTAAAGATGTACAGTCACGGAAACCGAAAGAAGCAGTTCTCTTCTGTCTCTGTGGAGCACCATGAGTGAGAATGCATTCCGTGGAAGTACGCTTATTTGGGATCTTCGTGTGACTGTGCAACGGGAAGTTCATGCTCACTGTGTCTTTGGCACAACTCCTGGTCTACTTCTTATCCCCTCTCCTCCTTAAGTCCCCCCAACTCAACACGTGGCAGCTCCATTGACTGGCCTTCTGAAGTCCTGGTTCTGGTCCAGTCACTGCCACCTTTTATCCAGACCAGTTGAATGGCCTTCTATGTGGGTTTTCCACCTCCACTCTGTCCTGTGTAGACCTATCCTTTAGTCTAAAATTTAGACAGTAGCAAGGGAAATCCCACTGTCTGCCTTCAAACCCTCTAGTGGTTGTTTCTCACTGAGCTTGGGAGTAAAGCCCCAGAGCCTGGAGTGGGCTCAGAAGGCTCGACCACAGTCAGTCCACGCCTGCGCTTCTGAACTCATTGTAGGTCTTGCACTCCATCCTCAGAATTGACACAGGGGGACTGACTTGGCAACCATACATTGCCGCTGTTGTGCTAAAACTCACACCTCTTTATTTTATGAAGACATTTTTATTGTCGTGAAGACACAGATAAGACTATTTGCTGATTCAAAGTATGTTGCATGTACAAGTCCGTGATACTGGCTCCATCACTCATGCTCCATCACCATCTCCTGGTGAGCTTTGCCTCACTGCTCCCCCTCCCCGCAGCTCTCAGCTTTAAAGAGGCCTCCCCTGCACCTCCAAATCTGAATGAGTTCTTCCAATTTTCTTCCTTCTCGGCACCTTCGGCTTCCCCCTCACCCTCCTCACAAGTCTAGTTACATTCTCACTTCCTTCATGATCATTTTTGGGCCAATAGTTGTATCTTCTGTCAAAGATCACAAGAGTAGAAAGGTACCCAGTCTTTTCACCAAGCTTCGAGCACTTAGGTTGTGGTTGATGGTGGCGACCTTGTGTGTCACAGAATGAGACCTGTGTTGTCCAACCCTGCACCCTCCTCATGAGTCCGTTGTTTGAGTGGCTGTGCCAGTCCAGCTCCTGGAGGCCCCCCACCTTCATCGACCCTCCGCCTTGTTGACGACCATGTTCTTTTCTAATGAATGGTCTTGTCTCTCTTTCTAAGTTCCTCCCTTCCTTCTTCTCTGGTGGCTTTACAAAAATGTTCATTTATTTAACTCTGGGTTACGTTGGCCAGCACTTTGGATGAGGCTCAGTCAAGCAGTTAGTCTGATTGTGGCTGGGTTCATTTCTGTGTCTGCAGACAGCTGCTGGGTCTACCAGAGGAGCAGCTGCGGTCGGGTGGCCCTAGCTGGGACGGCTCGTCTTGGAGCCAGCG
>NW_022111373.1:136597341-136599522 GCF_000313985.2 Echinops telfairi
GCTCTCTCTGCACCTCTTTCTTATTGCGCAGTGTTTTGCCTTTCATTTCTTCCCAGCTCGTTAAAAATGTGATGTCATCATGCCTGGTAGGCAAATGGCAGCTTTTGCTTTTTATTCCAAGAGCCGAAAATGAATTTTTCGGAAGTTAGAGGGCTTTTATTTTTCTGTGACGCTGCCACAGTAGACAATGGGTAATCAATAGCACGGCCTCTCTTCCTTTCAGAAGTCCAGGTGGGAGTAGAAACTATTTTCTGAATCACCTCTAATAGCCGTCCCCCGCAATTTGTCAGGGCGATGTAGCCTGCACTGGGCCATTTGAGATGATCAGAGTTGTTGGGTGAAATGATCCTCATTGAGCACCGACAATCACAGCTGCTTGCTGAGGCAAAGCGTGCCTCATGGGGACAGTGTCGTGGAAGTCGTGTCTTTCCTGGTGAAAGGGCCTGGGCGCCCGAATGTGGCCACTCTGATTTCATGGTGATAGATGCAATCCTGAGATTGCAGGAAAGACAGGAGGGAGGGAGGTGGAAGGAGAGGAAGAGGTTGGAAGAAAGAAAGGAGAGAAAGTAAGTGAAAATAGATAGGGAGGTTAGTAGAGAGAGCGAGACAGACAGGGAGCCTTGAGTGATTAAAGTACTTCATTTGAGGATACTGGCTTCAAGAATGTCCTACACTGGCTTGACATTATTTACCACTTAGTGTTGTGTGTCTCCAGTAGATTCTGAGTCGCAGACCCTCTGGGACAGAGCAGAGCTGTCATCGTGGGCACAGGTCATTAGGCTCCTTTTCCAACGGAGCCACCAGCAGCGTTGGTGGAAGTCGCAGCACTCCGGCTAGGGTGCTGCTGGGTCTCCTGCAGTTAGATGTTTGGACAATCCCCACCTCTCCTCACCCCCCTTTCTCTGCCTGCACTGTATCCTCTGACAGCCAAGGGCCACCACATGGTTGCCCCAGGAGCTCTCGCCATGACATTCAACATTGACCCACCAGGTCCCAGTAGTTTCACGGCAGGCAAGCCAAGAGCATTCCGTTCCCACAGAGAAACACGAAACACAGTCCAAATGAACTTCATCGCTCATGTGGACAATGGCCCAGAAGAAAGGTAGGAATTGGGGGCAAAAAATCATGAAATGAGAGGTTTTGAACAGTCACAAGGAAGGAGCAAGTCAGCCGGGGTGCAGCAGAGCACCAAGAAAACACACAACATTCCTCTAGTTCTTTAATGCCACCCCGCCCCCCCAACACTTTCATGACCCCAGTTCTACCTTACAAATCTGGCTAGACCAGAGCATGGACACTGGTACAGATAAGAGCTCCTAACACATGGAGTCAGGACAGATAAACCCCTCAGGAACAGTAATGGAAGTAGTGATACCATGAGGGTAGGGGAAGGTAGGGGGAGAAAGGGGAAACCGATCCCAATGATCGATGTATAAACTCTGCCCCCAGGGGGATGAACAACAGAATCATGGGTGAAGGGAGACAGTGGATGGTGTAAGATATGAAAATAATAATAATTTATAATTTATCAAAGGCTCATAAGGGTGGGAGGGAAAAATGAGGAGCTGATACCAAGGGCTTAAGTAGAAAGAAAATGTTTTGAAAACGATGATGGAAAATATGTACAAATGTGCTTGATACAATCGATGTATATAGATTGTTATAAGAGCTATAACAGCCCCTAATAAAATGATTTATTTAAAAAAAGAAAGAAACTTCAGTTTCAATTTGAGTGAAGCAGGAGCTTCAGGGAGAGCTTTTGAGTCCCGCTCCCCACCCAATACATTCAAAGTACGACTGTGGGGGGTGGTGGTGGTGGTTAGCGACTGTTGAGTTGCTCTCTGGCAAAGGGATGAATTGTCTTTGCGATCCACGCCATCCTCCCGATCAATGGTGAACCAGAATGCTGTGATCTACACAGTTTCAGGGTGTCCTGACTAGGAAGAGCCACAGGAAACTGTTCAGTATTGTAGCAACAGGCACGCGTGTACTGAGGAATGAGTAAGAGACATTGGGAGAGAATCAGATCCACGTTCTGCATGGTAGGAGGCGCTTCTACCACTGAACCACAGCTTCCCCCACCAGATATTGCTGTTGTGTTGTTAAGTGCTGTCAAGCCAGTTCTGAACTCAAAGCCACCAGCCCCGCCTAGTCACGCACCATCCTCATTGTTGCCGAGTG
>NW_022111373.1:136602164-136613308 GCF_000313985.2 Echinops telfairi
CTGCCCCACCAAGCACTGTGTCTTTCTCCAGGGACTGGTCTCTCCTGTTAACGTCGTCAAAGGATGCGATAGGAAGTCTCGTTGTCCTCCTTTCTAAGGAGCATTCTGGCTGTACTCCTTCCCAGACAGATTTGTTTGTTCTTTGCCAGTCCACGGTATGTGCAGTATTGTGCGTCGACACCATAATTTGGTCTTCCTCATTAATTCTCCCATTTGGGATGCATATGTTGCTGTCAAAAATACTCTGGGTTGGATCTGGTGTCCATGAGTCTTCAAATATCATGTGGATGCTGCTCATGAGTCCAGTTGTGAGGACTTTTGTTTGCTGTCAGCTGAGCTGTAAGTCACCCTGCAGACTGCGGTGCTGCATCGTCCTCAGTTAAGCGCTTCAAGCCCTCTTGGCTTTCAGCAAGCGAGGTTGTGTCATCTGCATATCATAGGTTGTTAATGAGTCTTCCTCCAACCCGGATGCCACATTCTTCTCCACATAGTCCAGATTCTCGGATCATTTGCTTAGCATATAGGTTGCTTATACATGGTGAGAGATATAACCCTGCTACACACCTTTGCTGACTCTAAACCATGAAGCAGCCTTTTATTAAGTGTTGGAATGACTGTCTCTTGTTCTACCTGTATGTTCCATACGAGTGCAATGACATTTCCTGTAATTCTCATTCTTTGAAAGCCTACCCTTAATTTGTTATGATCCACATAGTCACATGCCTTTGCATGGTCAGTAAAGTGCAGGCAAACATTCCAAATACACTCTTTAAAGGAGACCCATTCTACTTCATACCATTGCTTCTCTCCACTGCCCATTCCACCTTCCAGGGTTTAATTCCAACTCCCTGGTTCTTAGGTCTCTTTGTTCATAAATTGATGAGGGCCTGATGTGGAGAGAGGCACTGGACTAGGACCCCCCACCTGCGGGGAAGCCAGCAGCCCCACAGCTCAGATTCAGGGACGCACAGGAAGACAAGCTAAGTGCCTGTCTAATGCAAGTGTTATAAGGAAATCGATGAATTAAGGAACGGAGGGCACTCATTATGAAATAATGGTTTAAATTAGACTCACAAATTTCATCTTAATAAGTAGATTGACTAAATATTTCATTTTAAGTTATTCTCCTTGCAAAAATGCCCTTTACGAGTCCCACCTCAGCGTCCATTAAGCATGTTCCTGCGGAGTGCAGGCACATAATCATATTCATGAAGCTCACGGATAGAAAGGAATTTATTCACCGCCAAAGGATGAAATAATCTCCAAGCAAGTGGCACGCCATGTAGTAAAATGCTATAAATAAATTGCAGCGACAGGAGGGACTTCGACAAATGATTTTTAATTCCACACGCAGGTGGTTGTATTCCTAAAGCAACAATCCAAAGAATCAAAGTAAATTCAATCAAGGGGAATGAGGCAAAACCACCTGGATCTCCTGTTTATATTCATCGTTAGGCATCAGGGCAGCATTTCCTTTCCGCCTATTAGTGCAACTATGAGAATGCCAGCACTTGTACAATGCTGGGGGCCGGGGGGCCCTGCAGACCCACTGGCCAGGGGTGGTTGGAACAAGACGGAGGTATCACTGAACCCAGGGGGCAGCGGTGGGTTGGAGGTAGGACCCACCTTCCATGCCATAGACCCAGGTGTTGTGATTCCCTGGGTGACAGTGCCTCTCATGCACAGCCACCACCTGTTGTCAGCAGAGGGTTGTGTGTTAAAGTGCCGAACACACCTCTGCAGAGATTCCAGACGGAGACAGACCAGGAAGAAAGGGCTGGCGAGCTACCTTGGAATATCAGTCAAGGAAAACTGCCCTCTGGATCACAGCAGTTCAATCCTCACACTCTTATGGGAGTGGGCCGTGCAGGTCTGGGCAGTGTTTCCATTCTCTTGTGTAGGGATCACCCACCGAGAGTCAGGCACCAATTCAATGGCTGCTAACACCTCCTGTCCCTGTATCAGGAGCCAAGGATGAAGATTAAGAGATGGGAAGTGAAAAAAGGTCTTTAGGACATGCTGGTAATGAACATGCAAACACCATCACTGCCACACTGGAACGCCAAGTCTTGCTTTCCTTTTTAGATGTCACAACACTTTTGTATTGTTTGATAACGATGTGTCATTTCACTTTTGCGTTAGTCTGGGTAGACTAGGGAGACAAATTCATAGACACTCATGTGTATAAGAAAGACCTTTATATACAAGAGCAATTAAATATTGAGGAAACATCCCAGCGCAGTCAAGATCAAGTCCATAAGTTCGATATTAGCCCATATGTCTGATACCGGTCTATAAATTTCTCTTCAGACTCACGCAACACATACAATGACACCGAATGCAGAAGGATCACAGGCCAGTGGTTGGAAAGTCTAGTGGATCCAGCGGTGGTGGATGCATCTCAGCGCTGGCAGGGGTCTCAATGTGGCTCCTTCAGCTCCAGGACTCTAACCTAGCTCCATGTGTCTTCTCCACAGGAATGTTCCACAGGGCGTGATCGTATGTCCTGCCTCCAGCGAGCCACCTATCTCCCTAGTGCCTCCAAATGAGGTCATCAAGCTGCGACCTGATCGACAGACCAGACTCCACCCCTTCACTCTCAAGTCTCAAATTGACAACCCGTTATGTAACCACCACAACCTTAAACCCCAAGTTTTCATTACATACCAGACCCATGGAAAAAGAAATCTTTGAAAATGCAAATACCTCTTTGATAGGCAACATTGAAGTTAGGAGGGTGAAGTTTGTTGTAATTTCTCACAGACAACCTAGTGTTGACGTTCCAATAAGCATTATTCCCTCATTGTGCCCTCTTTAAAAAAACCTCATTCAAATGCACACATTCTTTTTGTCTAGCCTGGGAAGATTGCCTCTAAATCTTTTATGAAGTCTGTCCTATCTTTTTATTAAGTCAAACAATCACAATGTGTTGAGTTCCCTTAAGTCTGTGCCAGAAATTTATTACAAATTTTACTCAGTTTTTATTCGATTACTGTTATTTGATTATGGTTGCGATGAATTGGAACCGAGTCAATGGCAACAATAACAACAATAACGTTGTTTGGTACCATCGCATCCCTCCATCTCCTGAAAGTCCTCTACATAACACAGGGAAACTTGGCTCAGCCTTGGACTATGCTCATGATCCTGTGTGTGTTTAATAGTTTTATTGAGATATAATTAACATATATGTGGTGGTTACATAATCTTGTCAATTTGAGACTTTGGGGAGTGAAGGGGTGGAGTTTGGCCCGTCAATCAGTTTGCAGCTTGATGACCTCATTTGAAGGCATGACAGATATCAGTAGCTCACTGGAAGCCAGACACACAGACTCTCTCTGGGAGGCATTCCTGGTGACAAACCTGATGGAGCTACGCTGAGGCAGCCAGAACCCTGGAGCTGGAGGTACCACGTGGAGACCCACGCCAGTGCTTATATGCTTCCACCACCACTGGATCCACAAAACTTTCCACCCACCGGCCTGTGATCTTCTTGTATTCAGCATCATTGCATATGTTGCGTGAGTCTGAAGAGCACTTTTCTGAGACTGTAAAGGGAGATATTGGTTGTATTATTGCCCTCATTTTGCAGATAAGGAAACTGAGACTCAGAAAGGGCACTTAGATTTCCAGGTTAACAGGAAATGGCAGAAGTGGGACTCTCATTTCTCATTGGGGTCTAACCCACGCCAAGGCCTGTGATCTTAGCGCAGGCGCGCACACACACAGACACACACACACACACACACAATGACACCTGCAGACACATCCCATAATGCAAACACACACATGCAGTTGCACCCACCATGCATATACACTCCCCCCACACATACGTGCATACAACCACATAGATACACCTTATCATGCAAACACACCCATGCATACAACCACATAGTCACACATTTATAGACACACCCATCATGCAAATACAGACATTAGTACAACCACATGTAGTCACACATGTAAAGATACATCCCATCATGCAAACATACATACATGTACACATATGCAGACACACACGGTCACATTCACACACTGGCACACACAGTCACACAACCATATGCAAGCATGCTTGTACCCACATGTAGCAAATGACCACACACCTATACATGCTTGCATACACAGAGTCATGCCCAGATACACAGAGTCATACACACATGTAGAGTCACACCCCCCCACACACACACACAAGTTCATTCAGTCGTGTACACATACACAGAGACACGCAGAGCCATGTACACATGCAAACCCACTAAGGTGCATGGATTCGCACATGCGTGCACACAGCCACACAAGCATGTAGCATCTCATGCACACTGGCACACAGAGTCACATACATGCCCACACCACACATGTACTGTTTGCAGAACTCACCTGAGCTGAACTGACTTCCACACCCGAGCGTCCTCACTCGGGGCTCCCTGAAAGGACATGGGCTGGTTTCACCTGGTTTGCTCTCAACCACCCAGCCTTCATGTGCACCACGAGAACGCCTTGCAGATGGCACCCTGGACCCCACACTCCTCTGTTTGATTCTGTGGCTTTGCAGCCTTCTGAATCCCCTCCTTTCACATCCCCACCCCCACCGGGGAGGCTTCTGGAAGCCTAAGTATGCCCCTCTGCTTCCCCACCTGGTGCTCCTCCTCCCTGGGCACGATGCTGCCACCAGCAGGTCCCCTCTGCTTCTTCCGCAAGGCAGAGGTCATCCCAGGGCTGTCCAGGATCCACATTCCACCACCCTCCTCCATCTCTGAGCACCAGGTCCCCAGCTATAATTTTAGTTGTTGGTTTTTCGCATGATTAGATCTCAGAAAGGGCCTAACACTACCGGAAAGGCAGATATTGGTAGCCAGTGTCCAGTCAATTCTGACTCAACAGTGACCTCCGAGCAAACAGAGTTGAACTCGGCTCCAAAGGCTTTTCAAGGGTGCTTCCTTTCAGAAGCAGGTCGCCAGGCCTTTCTACCGTGGCGCCTCCGGAGTTAAGGTCACGTTATCAACAACACAAGACTGTGCCCTGTCCAGCGTCTTCCTTGCGATCTCAGACGAGGCGTCGCGGGCATCATTCGGGGATTAAATAAACCTCAGTGGCCGTGCAGCCAGTGCTGACTCATGATGACCTCGTGCCCGTCATGTAGAACCGTACCCCAGAGTGGTTTGGATGGCTGTGCGTGTTTTCTTTCCTTCTTCACATCCCCAGGCCTTTCTTCCAAGGCGCATCTGGGTGGAACTGAACCTCCAACCTCTCTGTTGGTACCACTAGCCATTTGTACATGCAGTCAGTCCCCTCGGTATAAATCCATTCCCTTTGAGTTGATGCTGATTCACAGAAACCCTATAGGACAGAGTAGAAATGTGGAGTCGGGTTTCCAAGGCTGTCAGTCCTTTGGGGAGGGGATAGAGACCCCGTAGTCTTCTCCTGACAGAGCATGCCCTACTGCAGCCACGCAGTACTACCTCCGATGGCAACATGTGTGTCCAAATTAGATGAAGAATAAACTATCATCTCATGGGGACAGAACCATCTTAAAGGAATTAATATAGTCATCTGATTTCCAGAACAATCAACAGTGCTTCCCTCAAGCCCTCCTCTTATCTCCAAGCTACTTGCTTGATTTATTTTTTCACTCTAAGAACCCCTTGAAGGAGGCCCGGGTAGTGTCATGACTGCTAATCGGGAGGTCAGCAGTTCAAAATCACCAGCCCTTCCATCGGCGAAAGATGAGGCTTCCTGCTCCCATAAGTATGCAGTCTGGGAAGCCCACAGGGGCAGTTCTCCTCAGTCCGTTAGGGCGACTGTGAGCCAGAATCGGCTCCATGGCAGCGAGGCTGTCTGTTTGATTTGAAGCACTTCTTGTGGAAGGAAGCGTAGTAGATAGTTTGTTTTCATAGCATCGATGCTCTGACTTCACCTTCTCTGATAAATCTCGCTCCCAGGTAAAGGCGCTCAAATGTTGGCCAAGATGGCAAATAGATCATTTCATGTCAGTTTCTTTATCAGGATAAACAGAACTCTGATAATATGGTTGTGTTAGGCTGGGTGGTCTAGAGAAACAAAACCAGTAACGTGCATCTATGCACAAGAAAGAACTTTATATCAAGAAGTACTTTTATACTAAGAAGGCTTCCCAGCCCAGTCCACCTCAAGTCCCTAAGTCCGATTCTAGCCCGGGCCCTCCACAGATGCTTGTAGCTGTAGGCGGTATCACAGATGTCTCCCTCTATCTGTCCAACACTTGATCCCTCTCTCTATATATATCTTCTATCTTTGGGCCATTTATCTATCATCTCTGTATTCATGATGATAAATACCCACTCACCCATCCATCCATTCATACATCTGTCATCTATCCATCATCTCTCTCTCTGTCTCTGTAATCTCTGACTCTCATCTACCCAACACCTGTCTTCTGTCATCTACATATTTACCTGTGCATTGATCCATCCACCCATTCATTCATTCATTATCATCTGCCTACCATCTACCTATCCATCATCTATATATCTATCTCCTGTCTATATGTCTAGTCTCTGCATCCACTTCCCCATCCACTTACTTATCTCCAATTTTGCTTCAGCAGGGAGATCACCGCCAATGGGCACAGAGCTATGGGATCCAAGGTCAGTGGGAACATGGCAGAGTGCCGACAGCTTTTAGGGTTGAGGGGCCCACATGGGTCTACCCGTAGAGGCAGACACAGAGTCCCAGCAAGCAGGAGGGTGAAGGGACAGAAAGAGAATTCCCAGCATCTCTCACTCTTATACAGAAGGCCACATGCCCAAGGAGGTGCCATCTACGCTTCCACTTGATTGACAGGTTGGGCTCTGCCCCTACCACACACAGGCACCTTCAAGTGGACATGAAATCGAACTACCACGGTGGCACGCAGGTGCAACATGACAAGATACATCATCTGCTCCAGGACTCCCAGCCACAGGATGGGCCAGGTGGCCGGCCCAACTGCACCACCACTGTGAGTAGTGGGCAGACCAGCCTTGGACCAAGGGGGACTAGTCCCCAGCCTGAAGCAATGCAGCAATAGCCAGGGTTGAGAAGCCCAGGGTGCAGGGTCCAGTCAGCTGCCTCAGGGTCCCAGCATGGGGACCCTGCATGGGTGCAGTGGGCCAGGAGTCCCTTCTCTCTCCCTGACGAGGAAGGGCCTTTGAGCAGCCTTCTGCCCCCCTCCCAGCTCTGTTCTAGAGGGATGGGGGTTCTAGATGATGGCGGCAGTAGGCCAGAATCAGCTGTGTCCTGACCACCGTGGTGAGTCCCCTAGGAGTGCAGATGGTGAAAGCTCTCAGCTGGTACATGAAAGGCTGGAGGTTCGGGCCCATCCAGAGGCACCTTGGAAGAAAGTTGTAGATATCAACTGCCCCTCCCAAACCCCACCATTGGATTCCCGGTGGAGGATGGTTCTCCTCGTGAGTCATGTGCTTCCCATGAGCAGGAACCAGCCAATGGGAACTTCCTTTTCTTAAAAAAAACTCCTCAGTGGACTCATGGTCGGTCCATGCATACCCTTATTGACCTCAGAGCCAGGCTCATGCTGCCGCCCTCTAGAATCCTTAGGGTCACCCCTTCTCCGGAACAACACAGGCCTTTAGCCCACAGGTTGAATTTCGGCAGGTGGCCTGAGCAGCAGCGCTTTGGTCCCCACGTGGGCACCAGTCCTAGTTTTTGTGGACTGTGCGTCTCCTCACCCACATTCTTCCAGTTTTGAGTCAGAGATGGACAAGGCTGCCGTTTCTGCCCAGTCCAGCTGGTTACACAGTGTATACGTGCACCGTGCAGAGGGCCCGGAGCCATTTCAGAAGCAGTGGTGGTCAGGGCCTTGCACGGGGGTTAGCTCGCTCTGTCTGTTGGCCAGCTGATCTCTGTCTATATATGCATCTTTTGTCTATCTGTTTGTCCATTTATCAATTATCTCCGTATTTATGATGATAAATACCAGCCCACCTATCCATTCATATATCTGTCATCTATACATCATCTATCTCTGTAAGCTCTGACTCTCATCTATCCATCATCTGTCTTCTGTCATCTACATATTTACCTGTGCATTGATCCATCCACCCAGTCATTTATTCATTCATCGTCTGCCTATCATCTATCGATCCATCATTTATGTATCTATTTCCTATCTGTCTCTCTAATCTGTACATCCACTTCCCCATCCACTCACTTAGCTCCTGGTGCGAAGACATTTTCTCTTCAGCAGCACGTCTCTCCTCCTTCATCAGTGTTTCCAGGACTCCGTCTAGCATTTATTTCAAAAGAGGTGACTTTTGGGTGAGGCCTGTGTGTGCGGGAGCTCGTGGCTCGCAGTATGATAGAGACCTGGAGCATGTTGAACCCATCAGCAGCTCAGTCACCATCCGAGGCCGCTGCTCTCTGGACACAACCACAGGAAAACGCAGGCTGCAGCTGAAGAGGCTGCTCAGGGTGCAGCACCACCATCCCGCTGCTCTGTTCCCCAGGACAGTAGGTGCATTTATCTAGGAACAGGAGGAAGCTTTTGGCCCTCTGTTCCCTGTAAGAAACAAGTGTGCATTCGGTTCAAAAGAACACAGCCACCGTGTCCGGAGCTCCCTCCATCCAAGCCCAGCACCTGCTGTCATCTCCAAGGGAGATGCGCTAAACCAGGCTCGGTTGACGGGACCTTGTTGCTGGGGGCCGCCCTGTTCGAGTTGTATGATGTGAAGCAGCATCTCTACTGTGTTAGTCCAGGTTGACTAGAGAACCAAATCCATAGACACTCTTTATGTGTACAAGAAAGAGCTTTATATAAAGAGTAATTGTATATTAACAAAACATCCCAGCCCAGTCCAGATCAAGTCCATAAGTCCAATATTAGCCCAAATTCACATGCAGTGACTCCAAATGCAAGAAGATTGCAGGCCAGTGGGTGGAAAGTCTTGTGGATCCAGTGGCGGTGGAAGCATATTGGCACTGGTGTGGGTCCCCATGTGGCTCCTCCAGCTCCAGGGCTCTGGCTCTATCAGTGTAGCTTCATGTGGCTTGTCAACAGGAATGTCTCATAGGGAGAGAGAATGGATCTGGCCTCCAGTGAGCTATTTATTTCTTTAGCACCTCCAAATGAGGTCATCAAGCTATGACCTGATTGACAGGCTAGACGCCACCCCTTCACTATTAATAGTTTCAAATTGACACCAGATTATGTAACTACCCCATCTGCCTTCTACCCAGCAAATGCCAGGAACACCCACCTCGCCTCATGTTGTAATGCCCCCAAATTCTTAAATGTTCCATGTGACAAAACCACCCCTAACTTGAAAACACTGGAGTAGGGAGTTAAAGGGACTTTCGGGTCCTTTCATTCTGTCAGAGCATTGCACCCCAAATAGAATGGAGACCACCCCCCCCCAAGGGAACCAACCTGCCCACATTGTGACCACGTAGAAGAGACAGGAACTCAGATGTCCACCAGGGACAGCACCTGCTACAGTGACCAGCACCCATTCACCCACCCCCTGGGGGTCAGTAAAGCAGGAGTGTAAACGGATGGTCAGATTGAGGGACACGATGCAGAGAGGTCTGTCAGCTCGTTAGCCACACTTTTTCATGTCTCAAATTGTTCCTTGGACATCCATTCCACCACCAGGGCTCCTTTATTGGTGAGAACACTAGGGGACATAGAGTCATCCCAGCCACTAGGTTGTTTTGCTAAATGAATTGCTTCAAGGCTAAAAGAGAAGACAGCATGATGGCCACGTCCTCCATCCATGTTGTTGTTGTTAGGTGTCGACCAGAAGGTTCCAGCTCATAGTGACCCCTTGTACAAACATGCCGGCTCTCCATCGCCTATACAAGGGATTCATGAGCTGCCACCCTTTCATTTAAAAGACTCAGAGTTCCTTATGTCCCCAATTGCACTCTCAATCAAAGGGTCACATTCATCAAGACACTGTCAGCAGTTATATCATGGCTGGGTGGAGCTGGGAGCTGTACAGGGCCGATGGACCCATGTCCCCAGTGCTCATCTTCTCCTAGAATTCCTTGAGAAATAGCATCCCAGGGCTTTCTCTTTCTTAGTGAAGGTTCGCTAATTGCAGCTAAATGAGCACTGTGTGTCCTCGCCCAAGAATGGTCTTCCCAGTCACCTGGTGTGTGTGTGACTGTTGGCTGCTGACTAGGGAAGGCGGAAGATGAAGGAATGCCTTTGAATGATCTTTGCGGAAGAATATGAAGATACCACGGACTTCCAGAAGATCAAACAAATTCGCCTTGGAAGAAGTAGGACCTGAACTCTCCTTAGCAATGAAGATGGAGAGACTTCATCTCACTGACTTTGGACATGTGGTCAGGAGAGACCAGTCCCTGGAGAAGGACCGCATGATTGGTATAAAGTAGCAGGGCAGTTCTTTAAAAGACAGATGGGCGCCATAGCTGCAGCAATGAGCTCAAACCCAAGGATGGTGCAGGAACGGGCGGTGTTTCATTCTGTTGTGCAAAGGGCCGCTCTGCGTCAGAATCAAGTGGACAGCACCTACCAACAGCAAAAACAATGCATCCGGGCACCGTGGGAAGCATTGTAGGTATGTGCAGTGTGTGTGTGTGCCAATCGCTTCTCCACCACAGCCCTCTGAAATATTTACTTTTACCTCAATTTTAAAGACATATTAAGGACCCAACATCCTATAGCAGGAGGCAGAATTCGTAGACTCTGGATTCACCTGAGCCCCCAGAGCCCAAACTTTTTAACCAGCCCGGGGCCTTCCAGGAAGATTAAAAACTGCATAAATGTCTTACTTTGATACATAGCTCTCTTAGGGATGCCTTCTCTGTTGGGTTAAGCTGGGAGCTGCATTTAATTTAGAAGATTAAGTACAGTTCAAATACTTTACAGTTACAACACGCCAACGAAGCAAATTAAGGCCCCAAAGATTTTTCTCATTTAGGTTTTTAAAAGATTTCCCCTCCCCGCCACCCCGAGCTTTCGAAAACAGTTTTATTGAGGTATGATTTACATAGCCAGAAAAGTTACCATATTAGGTGCCCCAATGCCACAATCGAGTTTGTCCACACGGCCATGGACTCAGGACATCCCGTGCGTTTCTGGGGGCTTTTGGTTTTACTGTTGTTCTCAGTGGCCCTCAAGGAGCCCTGGAGGCTTTCTAATCCGG
>NW_022111373.1:136614703-136619205 GCF_000313985.2 Echinops telfairi
TCTCCGCCCTTCAATTAATCCCACATGCGTTTATTGGCCAGGTTGGCACAATAAACTAACTAACTCAGTGTGTGAGGAGTAGACAGAGGCAGAGAGGGAGGGAACAGAGGGATCAGGAAGAGAAAATAATAAGACGAGGGGTGGAGATGCTTCAATTCAAAGTTTCAGTTTAACAGTGAGCATGAAAGGCGGTCCAGATTGGGGGATTCCACTGAGTTGGTGAAGCCAGTTGGTAGCCTGCAGGCACCGCAGTGCAAAAGGCAATCAGTGAATGGCAGCATTTGTATTTTGCCCTACTAAACAAGTAACCCTAAACTTAGTAGTTTCCAACCCTCATTTTATTTTGCTTATGATTTTATGGTCAGTAAGAGTCACCTCTAGGAGCCCTGGTGGCCATAGTGGATACGCACTAGGTTGCTGTGTTAGTCTGGGTAGACTGGAGAAACCAATTCATAGACACTCGTGTGTATAGAAAAGAGTTTTATATAAAGGAGCAATTGTAAATGGAGAAAACATCCCAGCCCAGCCCAGATCAAGTTCACAAGTCTGATATTAGCCCATATGTCTGATACCAATCTATAAATTCCTCTTCAGATTCAGGAAACTCATGCAATGACGGCGAATGCAGGAAAGTGGGTGGAAAGTCTTGTGGATCCAGTGACAGTGGACGTATCTCACTGCTGGCAGGGGTCTCCAGTAACTCCTCCGCTCCAGAGCTCTGGCTGCATCAATGTAGCTCTATCAAGCTCGTTGTCAGTAATGTCTGGCCAGGAGTGAGCGTGTGTCCCACCTCCAGTGAGCAGTTTGTCTCCGGAGTACCTCAAAATGAGGTCATCAAGCTGTGACCTCATTGACAGGCTAAACCCCACCCCTTCACTCTTAAGTCTCAAATTGACAACAGATGATGTAACTACCACATGAGGCTGAGAGTTTAAAACCACCAGCTTCTCTATGGGAGAAAGATAGGGCTTTCTACTCCCATAACGAGTTACACTCATTATGGAAACTCACCCTGTCCTATAGGGTTACTTGCTATGAGTTGGGATCGACTTGATGGCCGACCGCTATGAGTCTGGTTTGGTTTGGGAAAGGTCACTTCTACCACTTGTCCATCCATTTTTTGTACTATGGTGGCTTCCGGGTCGCTAGGATGCTAGAAGCTGTGCCCTTGGTTATGTCATATGGCAGCAGGGTCGCCCCATGGTGGACAAGATTCGGTGGAGCTTCCAGACCAAGAGGAGACCAGAAAGAAAGAACGGACTGCCCAGTGAAGCCTTTGTACGCCGCAGGGACTCCCTGCTAGCACGGAGAAAGCTGTATTAGACCGTGTTTTCTACTTTATACTTTCTCCTTCACCGTTTGACCTCTTTGGAACCCTAACGCTCCTTCATTCTCATGCCAGTGCGACAGGGCCAGGAACTGAGAAGTGAACCTTGAATGGGGACGTCCCCATGGGTCAGAAGGGCATGGAGTGCCTGGCGGGTCTTTGCGTGGGTGGTGGTGGTGCATAGTGTGACATCTCTAACCAGGAACGGAGGCCAGACCTAGGGCCCTGGAGATAGTGCCTTGCTCAGTGGCGTGTGCTTCTACATGCTCTCCCCCTCCTCCCCCGTTGCTGTCTCTGCCACTCATGGTCTTTACAGTCAGTCACCTGTTGAGTCCCCAGCGGCCCAACTCAGGAAGGAATGGAGGAACCGATCCCCAGCCATCCCAAGATGTGGTTGTCCGTTGCCATCCAATTGGCCCTGACTCCTGGTGACCCAGCACACAACAGAAAGGACCACGGCCTGGTCCTGCACCAGCTCCCTGGTCCTGGTCCTTGGTATACCTGTACCCGCTGTGTGGCCATGGCAATGTTGAGTCCCTTCAATCCAGGTGTTCATCTTCCATCACAGGATTAGAAGATGGGCTCCGTTGTCTTCAGTAGGATTTCCACTGGCTAATTCCTGAAAGTAGATCACCAGCCATTTCATTTCAGCTCATCTTCCTCTTGAAGGCCCATTGAAACCTCTGCACCGGCTGTGACTGCTGTTATGTGAATCACCGGTGGGAAGATCTGTCTGCAGACCCCCCAACACCACACGCAAACACACAGGGGTGATATTCCAAGAGGTCGTTGTTGTTGTTGGGGAACACTGCCCGGTCCTGTGCCATCCTCACATCATTATGCTTGAGAAGGATTTCAGTGGCTGGTGATATAGTGGGGCTATGTGCTGGGCTCCTGACCACCAGGTCACGGTTCAAACTCACCAGCCACCCAGCAAGAGGAAGATGAGGCTGTCTGCTCCTGTAAGGAGTGACTTAGCCTTGGACATCCACAGAGGCACTTCTGCTCAGTCCCTAGGGTTGTGATGAGTCAGAATTGACTTGATGGCAGTCAGTAATCCCTCAGAAGTGGAGCGCCTGTTCCATCTTGCGGCATTATATCCAAAAATGCCCTGCTGCTATTTGCAAGGTGTTCATTGCCTCATAGAAGTGGCCTGCCTACTCCTTTTTCCTTCTCAGTTTTGCAAAGGAGCCCAATGGTGCAGTGGCTTACAACTAGTGCAAGGTTGGCAGTTTGAAACCACTAGCTGCTGCACAGGAGAAAGATGAGGCAGGCAGTCTACTCCTGTAAACAGTTACAATCATGGAAGGCCACAGGGGCAGTTCTATTCTGCCATGTAGGGGTACCATGAGTCCAAATCAACTCATTGGCAGTGAGTTTGAGTCTCTTCTTAGTCTGGAAGCTCTTCTGAAACCTGCTTACCTTGGGGGCGGCCCTCCTGGCATGCTATTTGAAATACAAGTGGTACAGCTTCCAGCATCACAGCACCACACACGCTACCACGGCACAACAAACGGACAGACAAGTGAATCTTCCAAGATCCCTTCTGCCAAGTGTCATTCTACCCAAGAGCATGGACATCCAAGGAGAAGAACTTGGTTGGTCTCGGGCCGCTGATTCACAGCTGCCTTTGCCCAGGAGAAAGCACAAGATGCCCCATTATTCCAAGGAAGACATGATCTGCCAGATGGTCCCTAATTACCCAGGGTGCCTGGGGCCACTGGGAGAACACCCAGGCAGGGCTTGGTCTGCACTCACTGGTCTCCGTGAGTACTGGGCTCCAGGAGCAGGCTGGAGCCCAGCAGTAGCCTGACAAGCGTTTGACTAAATGCCTTTATCAAAAGCAGCGTTAAACTCCTGCTGGAGAGAACAAGTAAATATGGTTATGATCACCTGCTAATTACTTAGGTAGCGGGCCCCAGGGAGCCCTCCTGAAGCTTAATTAATACTGAGTATTAAAGAGGCATTGTAAGATAACGATGCCTTCTACACATTGTTAACTCACTTGGGGCCAAGGCTGGTTACTCTGATTAACTCTACTAAACAGCTGACAGACACAGTGGTGGTGGAGGGGAGGGGGGTGGGGTGGGGGGCGTCAAACATCCCTGATTTGAAATAATGGGTAGCACCTGGTTTTGTTGTTGCACGACAGCATCAAAGAGAGGGGGAGGCAATAGGAGATCTTTAAAATGGAAGTGCTAACATGTAGTTTGTATTTCAACATTTGGTCTGTTCAGTGTGAACTGACTCCATGTACAACACAATGAAACGCCGCCTCCCTCACAGTCAGATCCCCGGGGGAGCCCCGGTGCAGCACAGTGTCCATCCCCTCTTTGAGGGTCTTCTTCGTGTCCACTAACCCCTCGACTTTACCAAGCGTGATGGACTTCTCCAGGGACTGGTCCCTTCTGAAAATATGCACAAAGAACATGAGACACAGCCTTCCCAGCCTTGTCTGGCTGTACTTCTTCCAAGACAGATTTGTTTGTTCCTTTGTCCTGTCCATGATGCTTTCAGTAGTATTGGCTAACACCACATTGCAAATGCATTGCTGCTTCTTCTCTTTCTCACTCAACATCCAACTTTCACATACGGATGAGCTGATAGAAATCTCACAAATGGGGTCACACACATCTTAGTCCTCGAGTGATAGTTTTACTCTTGAACTGTTTAAAAAGAGGTCGTTTGCAGCAGGTTTGCCCAGTAGAACGCATCATTCGATTCATTGACTGGAGCTTGCATGGACATTGATGATGGGCATTGTCAGATGAAGTCCTCGACAACTTCAGTCTTTTATCCATTTACCATGAGGTTCCATGTTAGTCCAGTTGTGGGAATTTTTTTTCACCGTGAAATATATAATAAAGTGTACACTGAGGTGTAATCTAGATGGAAGGTTGTAGTAAAGTGTACACTGAGGTGTAATCTAGACTGAAGGTTGTAGTAAAGTGTACGCTGGGGTGTGATCTAGACGGAAGGTTGTAGTAAAGTACGCTGGGGTGTGATCTAGATGGAAGGTTGTAGTAAAGTGTACACTGAGGTGTAATCTAGACTGAAGGTTGTAGTAAAGTGTACGCTGAGGTGTGATCTAGACTGAAGGTTGTAGCAAAGTGTACGCTGGGGTGTGATCTAGACTGAAGGTTGTAGTAAAATGTACGCTGGGGTGTGATCTAGA